>NW_028289660.1:0-23463 GCF_059628265.1 Tinamus guttatus | reverse complement strand
CCCTATGAGGGTTATAGCGGGTACTAGGGGAGCTCTAGGGGGTCCTATGGGGGCTATCGGGGGTCCTATCGGAGCTCTGGCGGTCCTAGGGGAGCTCCAGGGGGCCCTATGGGGGCTATAGGGCATCCTATGGTGGTTATAGGGGGTCCTAGGGGAGCTCTGGGGGTCCTGTGGGACCTCTAGGGGGCCCTATGGGGGCTTTTAGGGGTCCTATGGTAGTTATAGGTGGCCCTATGGGAGCTCTAGGGCATCCTATGGGGACTATAGGGGATCCTGTAGGAGCTCTAGGGGGGCTATAGGAGCTCTAGGGGTTCCTATGGGGGCTCTAGGGGGTCCTATGGGAGTTCTAGGGGGCCCTATGGGGGTTATAGGGGGTCCTAGGGGAGCTCTACGGCATCCCGTAGAGCTCTAGGGGGTCCTCTGGGGACATTAGGGGGTTCTATGGGAGCTCTGGGGGTCCTGTGGGGGCTATAGGGGGCCTTATGGGAGCTCTAGGGGGCCCTATGAGGGTTATAGCAGGTACTAGGGGAGCTCTAGGGGGTCCTATGGGAGCTGTAGGGGGTGCTATGGGAGTTCTAGGGGGTCCTATGGGGGCTATAGGGGGTCCTATAGGAGATCTAGGGGCTCTATAGGAGCTCTAGGGGGTCCTATGGAGCCTATATGGGGTCCTATGGTGGTTATAGGGGTCCCTAGGGGAGCTCTAGGGGGCCCAATGGGGGCTATAGGGCATCCTATGGTGGTTATAGGGGTCCCTAGGGGAGCTCTGGGGGGTCCTAGGGGAGCTCTAGGGGATCCTATGGGGGTCTCTAGATGGTCCTAGGGGAGCTCTAGGGAGCCCTATGGGAGCTATAGGGGGTCCTAGGGGAGCTCTAGGGGGCCCTATGGGAGCTCTAGGGCATCCTATGGGGACTATAGAGAATCCTAAAGAAGCTCTAGGGGGTTCTATCGGGGCTATAGGGGGTCCTATGGGAGCTCTAGGGGGCCCTAGGAGGGTTATAGAGGGTCCTAGGGGAACTCTGAGGGGTCCTAGGGGAGCTCTAGGGGGTCGTAGGGGCTATAGGGGGTCCTTGGGGAGCTCTGGTGGGTACTAGGGGAGCTCTAGGGCGTCCTATGGGAGCTCTAGGGGGTCCTATGGGAGCTATAGAGAGTCCTATGGTGGTTATAGGGGACCCTATGGGAGCTCTAGGGCGTCCTATGGGCACTACAGAGGGTCCTATAGCAGGTCTAGGGGGGCTATAGGACCTCTAGGGGGTCCTTGGGGGCTCTAGGGGGTCGTATGGGAGCTCTAGGGGGCCCTATGGGGGTTATAGGGTGTCCTAGGGGAGCTCTAGGGCGTCCCATGGAGCTCTAGGTGGTCCTATGGGAGCTCTAGGGGGTCCTATGGGGGCTATAGAGGGTCCTACGGTGGTTATAGGGGGACATAGGGGAGCTCTAGGGCGTCCTATGGGAGCTCTAGGAGGCTCTCTGGGGGCTATAGGGGGTCCTAGGGGAGCTCTGGGGGTCCTGTCGGGCTCTAGTGGGCCCTATGTGGGCTATAGGGTGTCCTATGGAGGTTATAGGGGACCCTATGGGAGCTCTAGGGCATCCCATGGAGCTTTAGGGGGTACTATGGGGGCTATAGGGGGTTCTGTGGGAGCTCCTGGGGTCCTGTAGGGGTTATAGGGGGCCTTATGGGAGCTCTTGGGGGCCCTATCGGGGTTATAGGGGGTCCTATGGGAGTTCTAGGGGGTCCTATGGGGGCCATAGGGGGTCCTTTGGGAGCTCTAGGGGGCCCTATGGGGGCTATAGTGCGTCCTATAGTGGTTACAGGGGACCCTATGGGAGCTTTAAGGCATCCTATGGGGACTATAGAGGGTCATATAGGAGGTTTAGGGGGTCTATAGGAGCTCTAGGGGGTCCTATGGGGGCTCTAGGGGGTCCTATGGGGGCTCTAGGGGGTCCTATGGGGGCTCTAGGGAGCCCTATGGGAGCTATAGGGGGTTCTAGGGGAGCTCTGGGGGGCCCTACGGGGGCTAAAGGGCATCCTAGGGGGACTATAGGGGGTTCTATAGGAGCTCTAGGGTCCTATGGTGGTTATAGGGGGTCCTAGGGGAGCTCTAGGGGGCCCTATGGGGGCTATAGGGCATCCTATGTTGGTTATAGGGAGCCCTACTGGAGCTCTAGGTGGTCCTATGTGGGCTATAGGGAGTCCTAGGTGAGCTCTGGGCGTCCTAGGGGAGCTCTAGGGGGACCTATGGAGGCTATCGGGAATCCTATGGGGACTATGGGGAGTCCTATAGGAGGTCCAGGAGGTCCTATGGGGCCTATACGGGGTCCTATGGTGGTTATAGGGGGTCCTAGGGGAGCTCTGGGGGTCCTGTGGGGCCTCTAGGGGGCCCTATGGGGGCTCTTAGGGGTCCTATGGTGGTTATAGTTGGCCCTATGGGAGCACTAGGGCATCCTATGGGGACTATAGGGGATCCTATAGAAGCTCTAGGGGGCTTAGAGGAGCTCTAGGGGTTCCTATGGGGACTCTAGGCGGTCCTAAGGGAGTTCTAGGGGGCCCTATGGGGGTTATAGGGGGTCCTAGGGGAGCTCTTGGGGGTCCTAGGGGAGCTCTAGGGGGTCCTAGGGGAGCTCTAGGGGGTCCTAGGGGAGCTCTAGGGCATGCTTTGGGAGCTCTAGGGGGCCCTATGGGGACTATATTGGGTCCTAAGGGAGCTCTGGGAGTCCTGTGGGGGCTCTATGGGGCCCTATGGGAGCTCTAGGACATCCTATGGGGACTATAGAGAATCCTATAGAAGCTCTAGGGAGTTCTATCGGGGCTATAGGGAGTCCTATGGAAGTTATAGGGGACACTATGGGCGCTCTAGGGCATCCTATGGGCACTATAGAGGGTCCTATAGGAGGTCTAGGGGGGCTATAGAAGCTCTAGGGGGTCCTAAGGGGGCTCTAGGGGGTCCTATGGGAGCTGTAGGGGGCCCTATGGGGGTTATAGGGTGTCCTATGCGGGCTATAGGGGGTCCTAGGGGAACTCTAGGGGGCCCTATGGGGGCTATAGAGTATCCTATGGTGGTTTTAGGAGGCCCTAGGGGAGCTCTAGGAGGCTCTCTGGGGGCTATAGGGGCTCGTAGGGGAGCTCTGGGGATCCCGTAGGGTCTCTAGGGGGCCCTATGGGGGCTATAGTGGGTCCAATGGTGGCTATAGGGGGCCCTAAGGGAGCTCTAGGGGGCCCGATGGGGGCTATAGGGGGTCCTATGGGAGCTCTGGGGGTCCTAGGGGAGCTCTAGGGGCCATATGGGCGCTATAGGGCAACCTATGGGGACTATAGGGGGTCCTATAGGAGCTCTAGGGTGTCTATAGGAGCTCTAGGGGGTACTATGGGGGCTATAGGGCATCCTATGGTGGTTATAGGGGGCCCTAGGGGAGCTCTAGGTGGTCCTATGGGGGCTATAGGGGATCCTATAGGAGCTCTAGGGGGGCTATAGGAGCTCTAGGGGATCCTATGGGGGCTCTAGATGGTCCTAGGGGAGCTCTAGGGAGCCCTATGGGAGCTATAGGGGGTCCTAGGGGAGCTCTGGGGGTCCTAGGGGAGCTCTAGGGGGCCCTATGGGGGCTATAGGGCATCCTATGGGGACTATAGGGGGTCCTATAGGAGCTCTAGGGGGGCTATGGGAGCTCTAGAGGGTCCTATGGGGCCTATATGGGGTCCCATGGTGGTTATAGGAGGCCCTAGGGGACCTCTAGGGGGCCCTATGGGAGCTCTAGGGGGTCCTAGGGGAGCTCTAGGGGGTCCTATGGTGGCTATAGGGGGTCCTAGGGGAGCTCTGGGGGTCCTGTGGGGGCGCTAGGAGGCCCTATGGGGGCTATAGGGCATCCTATGGGGACTATAGGGGGTCCTATAGGAGCTCTAGAAGTGCTATAGGAGCTCTAGGGGATCCTATGGGGCCTATATGGGGTCCTATGATGGTTATAGGGGGCCCTAGGGGAGATCTAGGGGGCCCTATGGGGGCTATAGGGGGTCCTATCGGAGCTCTGGCGGTCCTAGGGGAGCTCCAGGGGGCCCTATGGGGGCTATAGGGCATCCTATGGTGGTTATAGGGGGTCCTAGGGGAGCTCTGGGGGTCCTGTGGGACCTCTAGGGGGCCCTATGGGGGCTTTTAGGGGTCCTATGGTAGTTATAGGTGGCCCTATGGGAGCTCTAGGGCATCCTATGGGGACTATAGGGGATCCTGTAGGAGCTCTAGGGGGGCTATAGGAGCTCTAGGGGTTCCTATGGGGGCTCTAGGGGGTCCTATGGGAGTTCTAGGGGGCCCTATGGGGGTTATAGGGGGTCCTAGGGGAGCTCTACGGCATCCCGTAGAGCTCTAGGGGGTCCTATGGAGCCTATATGGGGTCCTATGGTGGTTACAGGGGTCCCTAGGGGAGCTCTAGGGGGCCCAATGGGGGCTATAGGGCATCCTATGGTGGTTATAGGGGTCCCAAGGGGAGCTCTGGGGGGTCCTAGGGGAGCTCTAGGGGATCCTATGGGGGCTCTAGATGGTCCTAGGGGAGCTCTAGGGAGCCCTATGGGAGCTATAGGGGGTCCTAGGGGAGCTCTAGGGCATCCTATGGGGACTATAGAGAATCCTAAAGAAGCTCTAGGGGGTTCTATCGGGGCTATAGGGGGTCCTATGGGAGCTCTAGGGGGCCCTAGGAGGGTTATAGAGGGTCCTAGGGGAACTCTGAGGGGTCCTGTGGGGGCTCTAGGTGGTCCTATGGGAGCTCTAGGGGGTCCTATGGGGGCTATAGAGGGTCCTACGGTGGTTATAGGGTGACATAGGGGAGCTCTAGGGCGTCCTATGGGAGCTCTAGGAGGCAGTCTGGGGGCTTTAGGGGGTCCTATGGGGGCCATAGGGGGTCCTTTGGGAGCTATAGTGCGTCCTATAGTGGTTACAGGGGACCCTATGGGAGCTCTAGGGCATCCTATGGGGACTATAGAGGGTCATATAGGAGCTCTAGGGGGTCCTATGGGGGCTCTAGGGGGTCCTATGGGGGCTCTAGGGAGCCCTATGGGAGCTCTAGGGAGCCCTATGGGAGCTCTGGGGGTCCTAGGGGAGCTCTGGGGGGCCCTACGGGGGCTAAAGGGCATCCTAGGGGGACTATAGGGGGTTCTATAGGAGCTCTAGGGTCCTATGGTGGTTATAGGGGGTCCTAGGGGAGCTCTAGGGGGCCCTATGGGGGCTATAGGGCATCCTATGTTGGTTATAGAGAGCCCTAGGGGAGCTCTAGGTGGTCCTATGTGGGCTATAGGGGGTCCCAGGTGAGCTCTGGGCGTCCTAGGGGAGCTCTAGGGGGACCAATGGAGGCTATAGGGAATCCTATGGGGACTATGGGGAGTCCTATAGGAGGTCCAGGAGGTCCTATGGGGCCTATACGGGGTCCTATGTTGGTTATAGGGGGTCCTAGGGGAGCTCTGGGAGTCCTGTGGGGCCTCTAGGGGGCCCTATGGGGGCTCTTAGGGGGTCCTATGGTGGTTATAGTTGGCCCTATGGGAGCTCTAGGGCATCCTATGGGGACTATAGGGGATGCTATAGAAGCTCTAGGGGGCTTAGAGGAGCTCTAGGGGTTCCTATGGGGACTCTAGGCGGTCCTATGGGAGTTCTAGGGGGCCCTATGGGGGTTATAGGGGGTCCTAGGGGAGCTCTTGGGGGTCCTATGGGAGCTCTAGGGGGTCCTAGGGGAGCTCTAGGGGGCCCTATGGGGACTATATGGGGTCCTAAGGGAGCTCTGGGGGTCCTGTGGGGGCTCTATGGGGCCCTATGGGAGCTCTAGGACATCCTATGGGGACTATAGAGAATCCTATAGAAGCTCTAGGGGGTTCTATCGGGGCTATAGGGAGTCCTATGGAAGTTATAGGGGACCCTATGGGCGCTCTAGGGCATCCTATGGGCACTATAGAGGGTCCTATAGGAGGTCTAGGGGGGCTATAGAAGCTCTAGGGGGTCCTAAGGGGGCTCTAGGGGGTCCTATGGGAGCTGTAGGGGGCCCTATGGGGGTTATAGGGTGTCCTATGCGGGCTATAGGGGGTCCTAGGGGAACTCTAGGGGGCCCTATGGGGGCTATAGGGTATCCTATGGTGGTTTTAGGGGGCCCTAGGGGAGCTCTAGGAGGCTCTCTGGGGGCTATAGGGGCTCGTAGGGGAGCTCTGGGGATCCCGTGGGGTCTCTAGGGGGCCCTATGGGGGCTATAGTGGGTCCTATGGTGGCTATAGGGGGCCCTAAGGGAGCTCTAGGGGGCCCGATGGGGGCTATAGGGGGTCCTATGGGAGCTCTGGGGGTCCTAGGGGAGCTCTAGGGGGACCCTAGGGGGCTATAGGGCATCCTATGGGGACTATAGGGGGTCCTATAGGAGCTCTACGGTGTCTATAGGAGCTCTAGGGGGTACTATGGGGGCTATAGGGGATCCTATAGGAGCTCTAGGGGGGCTATAGGAGCTCTAGGGGATCCTATGGGGGCTCTAGATGGTCCTAGGGGAGCTCTAGGGAGCCCTATGGGAGCTATAGGGGGTCCTAGGGGAGCTCTGGGGGTCCTAGGGGAGCTCTAGGGGGCCCTATGGGGGCTATAGGGCATCCTATGGGGACTATAGGGGGTCCTATAGGAGCTCTAGGGGGGCTATGGGAGCTCTAGAGGGTCCTATGGGGCCTATATGGGGTCCCATGATGGTTATAGGAGGCCCTAGGGGACCTCTAGGGGGCCCTAGGGGAGCTCTAGGGGGTCCTAGGGGAGCTCTAGGGGGTCCTAGGGGAGCTCTAGGGGGTCCTATGGTGGCTATAGGGGGTCCTAGGGGAGCTCTGGGGGTCCTGTGGGGGCGATAGGGCATCCTATGGGGACTATAGGGGGTCCTATAGGAGCTCTAGGGGGGCTATGGGAGCTCTAGAGGGTCCTATGGGGCCTATATGGGGTCCCATGATGGTTATAGGAGGCCCTAGGGGACCTCTAGGGGGCCCTAGGGGAGCTCTAGGGGGTCCTAGGGGAGCTCTAGGGGGTCCTATGGTGGCTATAGGGGGTCCTAGGGGAGCTCTGGGGGTCCTGCGGGGGGGATACGGCATCCTATGGGGACTATAGGGGGTCCTATAGGAGCTCTAGAAGTGCTATAGGAGCTCTAGGGGATCCTATGGGGCCTATATGGGGTCCTATGATGGTTATAGGGGGCCCTAGGGGAGATCTAGGGGGCCCTATGGGGGCTATAGGGGGTCCTATGGGAGCTCTGGGGGTCCTAGGGGAACTCTAGGGGGTCCTATGGGGGCTATAGGGGGTCCTATCGGAGCTCTGGCGGTCCTAGGGGAGCTCCAGGGGGCCCTATGGGGGCTATAGGGCATCCTATGGTGGTTATAGGGGGTCCTAGGGGAGCTCTGGGGGTCCTGTGGGACCTCTAGGGGGCCCTATGGGGGCTTTTAGGGGTCCTATGGTAGTTATAGGTGGCCCTATGGGAGCTCTAGGGCATCCTATGGGGACTATAGGGGATCCTGTAGGAGCTCTAGGGGGGCTATAGGAGCTCTAGGGGTTCCTATGGGGGCTCTAGGGGGTCCTATGGGAGTTCTAGGGGGCCCTATGGGGGTTATAGGGGGTCCTAGGGGAGCTCTACGGCATCCCGTAGAGCTCTAGGGGGTCCTATGGAGCCTATATGGGGTCCTATGGTGGTTATAGGGGTCCCTAGGGGAGCTCTAGGGGGCCCAATGGGGGCTATAGGGCATCCTATGGTGGTTATAGGGGTCCCAAGGGGAGCTCTGGGGGGTCCTAGGGGAGCTCTAGGGGATCCTATGGGGGCTCTAGATGGTCCTAGGGGAGCTCTAGGGAGCCCTATGGGAGCTATAGGGGGTCCTAGGGGAGCTCTAGGGCATCCTATGGGGACTATAGAGAATCCTAAAGAAGCTCTAGGGGGTTCTATCGGGGCTATAGGGGGTCCTATGGGAGCTCTAGGGGGCCCTAGGAGGGTTATAGAGGGTCCTAGGGGAACTCTGAGGGGTCCTGTGGGGGCTCTAGGTGGTCCTATGGGAGCTCTAGGGGGTCCTATGGGGGCTATAGAGGGTCCTACGGTGGTTATAGGGTGACATAGGGGAGCTCTAGGGCGTCCTATGGGAGCTCTAGGAGGCACTCTGGGGGCTTTAGGGGGTCCTATGGGGGCCATAGGGGGTCCTTTGGGAGCTATAGTGCGTCCTATAGTGGTTACAGGGGACCCTATGGGAGCTCTAGGGCATCCTATGGGGACTATAGAGGGTCATATAGGAGATTTAGGGGGTCTATAGGAGCTCTAGGGGGTCCTATGGGGGCTCTAGGGGGTCCTATGGGGGCTCTAGGGAGCCCTATGGGAGCTCTGGGGGTCCTAGGGGAGCTCTGGGGGTCCTAGGGGAGCTCTGGGGGGCCCTACGGGGGCTAAAGGGCATCCTAGGGGGACTATAGGGGGTTCTATAGGAGCTCTAGGGTCCTATGGTGGTTATAGGGGGTCCTAGGGGAGCTCTAGGGGGCCCTATGGGGGCTATAGGGCATCCTATGTTGGTTATAGAGAGCCCTAGGGGAGCTCTAGGTGGTCCTATGTGGGCTATAGGGGGTCCCAGGTGAGCTCTGGGCGTCCTAGGGGAGCTCTAGGGGGACCAATGGAGGCTATAGGGAATCCTATGGGGACTATGGGGAGTCCTATAGGAGGTCCAGGAGGTCCTATGGGGCCTATACGGGGTCCTATGTTGGTTATAGGGGGTCCTAGGGGAGCTCTGGGGGTCCTGTGGGGCCTCTAGGGGGCCCTATGGGGGCTCTTAGGGGGTCCTATGGTGGTTATAGTTGGCCCTATGGGAGCTCTAGGGCATCCTATGGGGACTATAGGGGATGCTATAGAAGCTCTAGGGGGCTTAGAGGAGCTCTAGGGGTTCCTATGGGGACTCTAGGCGGTCCTATGGGAGTTCTAGGGGGCCCTATGGGGGTTATAGGGGGTCCTAGGGGAGCTCTTGGGGGTCCTATGGGAGCTCTAGGGGGTCCTAGGGGAGCTCTAGGGGGCCCTATGGGGACTATATGGGGTCCTAAGGGAGCTCTGGGGGTCCTGTGGGGGCTCTATGGGGCCCTATGGGAGCTCTAGGACATCCTATGGGGACTATAGAGAATCCTATAGAAGCTCTAGGGGGTTCTATCGGGGCTATAGGGAGTCCTATGGAAGTTATAGGGGACCCTATGGGCGCTCTAGGGCATCCTATGGGCACTATAGAGGGTCCTATCGGAGGTCTAGGGGGGCTATAGAAGCTCTAGGGGGTCCTAAGGGGGCTCTAGGGGGTCCTATGGGAGCTGTAGGGGGCCCTATGGGGGTTATAGGGTGTCCTATGCGGGCTATAGGGGGTCCTAGGGGAGCTCTAGGGGGCCCTATGGGGACTATATGGGGTCCTAAGGGAGCTCTGGGGGTCCTGTGGGGGCTCTATGGGGCCCTATGGGAGCTCTAGGACATCCTATGGGGACTATAGAGAATCCTATAGAAGCTCTAGGGGGTTCTATCGGGGCTATAGGGAGTGCTATGGAAGTTATAGGGGACCCTATGGGCGCTCTAGGGCATCCTATGGGCACTATAGAGGGTCCTATAGGAGGTCTAGGGGGGCTATAGAAGCTCTAGGAGGTCATAAGGGGGCTCTAGGTGGTCCCACGGGGGCTCTATGGGGTCCTAAGGGAGTTATAGGGTGTCCTAGGGGAGCTTTTCGGCATCCCGTGGAGCTCTAGGGGGTCCTATGGGGGCTTTATGGGGTTCTATGGGAGCTCTGGGGGTCCAGTGGGGGCTATAGGGGGCCCTATGGGAGCTCTAGGAGGCCCTATGAGGGTTATACGGGGTCCTATAGGAGTTCTTGGGAGTCCTATGGGGGCTCTAGGGGGCCCTATGGGGGCTATAGGGGGTCCTATGGGGGCTATACGGGGTCCTAGGGGAGCTCTAGGGGATCCTATAGGAGCTCTAGGGGGCCATAAGAGCTCTAGGGGTTCCTATGGGGGCCATAGGGGGTCCTGTGGGAGCTCTAGGGGGGTCCTATGGGGGTTAAAGGGGGTCCTAGGCGAGCTCTGGGCGGTCCTATGGGGACTATAGAGGGTCATATAGGAGGTTATAGGGGGCTATAGGAGCTCTAGGGGGCCCTAGGGGGGCTCTAGGGGGGCTCTAGGGGGTCCTATGCAGGCTGTAGGGTGTCGTAGGGGATCTCTAGGGTGCCCTATGGGGGCAATAAGGGGTCCTATGATGGTTATAGGGGGCCCTATGGGAGCTTTAGGGCATTCTATGGGGAATATAGGGGATTATATAGGAGCTCTAGGGGGGCAATAGGAACTCTAGGAGTTCCTCTGGGAGCTATAGGCGGTACTATGGGAGGTCTAGGGGGTCCTATGGGGGCTATAGAGTGTCCTATGGTGGTTATCGGGGGCCCTAAGGGAGCTCTAGGGGGCCCTATGGGGGCTATAGGGGGTCCAATTGGGAGCTCTGGGGGTCCTAGGGGAGCTCTAGGGGGTCCTATGGGAGCTATAGGGGGTCCTAGGGGAGCTCTGGGGGGCCCTACGGGGGCTAAAGGGCATCCTAGGGGGACTATAGGGGGTTCTATAGGAGCTCTAGGGTCCTATGGTGGTTATAGGGGGTCCTAGGGGAGCTCTAGGGGGCCCTATGGGGGCTATAGGGCATCCTATGTTGGTTATAGGGAGCCCTAGGGGAGCTCTAGGTGGTCCTATGTGGGCTATAGGGGGTCCTAGGTGAGCTCTGGGCGTCCTAGGGGAGCTCTAGGGGGACCAATGGAGGCTATAGGGAATCCTATGGGGACTATGGGGAGTCCTATAGGAGGTCCAGGAGGTCCTATGGGGCCTATACGGGGTCCTATGTTGGTTATAGGGGGTCCTAGGGGAGCTCTGGGGGTCCTGTGGGGCCTCTAGGGGGCCCTATGGGGGCTCTTAGGGGGTCCTATGGTGGTTATAGTTGGCCCTATGGGAGCTCTAGGGCATCCTATGGGGACCATAGGGGATCCTTTAGAAGCTCTAGGGGGCTTAGAGGAGCTCTAGGGGTTCCTATGGGGACTCTAGGCGGTCCTATGGGAGTTCTAGGGGGCCCTATGGGGGTTATAGGGGGTCCTAGGGGAGCTCTTGGGGGTCCTATGGGAGCTCTAGGGGGTCCTAGGGGAGCTCTAGGGGGCCCTATGGGGACTATATGGGGTCCTAAGGGAGCTCTGGGGGTCCTGTGGGGGCTCTATGGGGCCCTATGGGAGCTCTAGGACATCCTATGGGGACTATAGAGAATCCTATAGAAGCTCTAGGGGGTTCTATCGGGGCTATAGGGAGTCCTATGGAAGTTATAGGGGACCCTATGGGCGCTCTAGGGCATCCTATGGGCACTATAGAGGGTCCTATCGGAGGTCTAGGGGGGCTATAGAAGCTCTAGGGGGTCCTAAGGGGGCTCTAGGGGGTCCTATGGGAGCTGTAGGGGGCCCTATGGGGGTTATAGGGTGTCCTATGCGGGCTATAGGGGGTCCTAGGGGAGCTCTAGGGGGCCCTATGGGGACTATATGGGGTCCTAAGGGAGCTCTGGGGGTCCTGTGGGGGCTCTATGGGGCCCTATGGGAGCTCTAGGACATCCTATGGGGACTATAGAGAATCCTATAGAAGCTCTAGGGGGTTCTATCGGGGCTATAGGGAGTCCTATGCAAGTTATAGGGGACCCTATGGGCGCTCTAGGGCATCCTATGGGCACTATAGAGGGTCCTATAGTAGGTCTAGGGGGGATATAGAAGCTCTAGGAGGTCATAAGGGGGCTCTAGGCGGTCCCACGGGGGCTCTATCGGGTCCTAAGGGAGTTATAGGGTGTCCTAGGGGAGCTCTACGGCATCCCGTGGAGCTCTAGGGGGTCCTATGGGGGCTTTATGGGGTTCTATGGGAGCTCTGGGGGTCCAGTGGGGGCTATAGGGGGCCCTATGGGAGCTCTAGGAGGCCCTATGAGGGTTATACGGGGTCCTATAGGAGTTCTTGGGAGTCCTATGGGGGCTCTAGGGGTGTCGTAGGGGATCTCTAGGGTGCCCTATGGGGGCAATAAGGGGTCCTATGATGGTTATAGGGGGCCCTATGGGAGCTTTAGGGCGTTCTATGGGGAATATAGGGGATTATATAGGAGCTCTAGGGGGGCAATAGGAGCTCTAGGAGTTCCTCTGGGAGCTATAGGCGGTACTATGGGAGGTCTAGGGGGTCCTATGGGTGCTATAGAGTGTCCTATGGTGGTTATCGGGGGCCCTAAGGGAGCTCTAGGGGGCCCTATGGGGGCTATAGGGGGTCCAATTGGGAGCTCTGGCGGTCCTAGGGGAGCTCTAGGGGGTTGTATGGGGGCTAGAGGGGGTCCTAGGGGAGCTCTGGGTATCCCGTGGGGTCTCTAGGGGGTCCTATGGTGGTTATAGGTGGCCCTTTGGGAGCTCTAGGGCATCCTATGGGGACTATAGGGGATCCTATAGGAGCTCTAGGGGGCCATAAGAGCTCTAGGGGTTCCTATGGGGGTCATAGGGGGTCCTATAGGAGCTCTAGGAGGCTCTCTGGGGGCTATAGGGGGTCCTAGGGGAGCTCTAGGGGGCCCTGTGGGGGTCATAGGGGATCCTAGGGGAGCTCTTGGGGGCCCTAAGGGAGGTCTAGGGGGCCCTAGGGGCCTCTAGGGGGTCCTATAGGAGCTCTGAGGGTCCTAGGGGGGCTATAGGGGGTCCTATGGTGGTTATAGGGCGCGCTGGGGGAGTTCTAGGGGATCCTATGGGGGCTATAGAGGGTATTATGGTGGTTATAGTGTGCCCTATGGGAGCTCTAGGGCATCCTATGGGGTCTATAGGGGGTCCTATAGGAGCTCTAGGTGGTCTATAGGAGCTCTAGTGGGTCCTATGGGGGCTATAGAGGGTCCTATCGTGCTTATAGGGGGCCCTAGGGGATCTCTGGGGGTCCTGTGGGGGCTCTAGGGGATCCTATGCGGGCTATAGGGGGTCCTATGGTGGTTATAGGGGACCCTATGGGCGCTCTAGGGCATCCTATGTGCACTATAGAGAGTCCTATAGGAGGTCTAGGGGGGCTATAGGAGGTCTAGGGGGTCCTATGGGAGTTGAAGGGGGTCCTATGGGAGCTCTAGGGGGTCCTGGGGGAGCTCTAGGGGGCCCTATGGGGGCTATAGGGGAGCTCTGGCGGTCCTAGGGGAGCTCCAGGGGGCCCTATGGGGGCTATAGGGCATCCTATGGTGGTTATAGGGGGTCCTAGGGGAGCTCTGGGGGTCCTGTGGGACCTCTAGGGGGCCCTATGGGGGCTCTTAGGGGTCCTATGGTAGTTATAGGTGGCCCTATGGGAACTCTAGGGCATCCTATGGGGACTATAGGGGATCCTGTAGGAGCTCTAGGGGGGCTATAGGAGCTCTAGGGGTTCCTATGGGGGCTCTAGGGGGTCCTATGGGAGTTCTAGGGGGCCCTATGGGAGTTATAGGGGGTCCTAGGGGAGCTCTACGGCGTCCCGTAGAGCTCTAGGGGGTCCTATGGGGACATTAGGGGGTTCTGTGGGAGCTCTGGGGGTCCAGTGGGGGCTATAGGGGGCCCTATGGGAGCTCTAGGCGGCCCTATGAGGGTAATAGGGGGTCCTATGGGAGTTCTAGGGGGTCCTATGGGGGCTTTTGGGGGTCCTAGGGGAACTCTAGGGGGCCCTATGGGGGCTATAGGGGGCCCTAGGGGAGTTCTAAGCATCCTATGGGAGCTCTAGGAGGCCCGGTGGGGGCTATAGGGGGTCGTAGGGGAGCTCCGGGGTACCCGTGGGGTCTCTAGGGGGCCCTATGGGGGCTATAGTGGGTCCTATGGTTGCTATAGGGGGCCCGATGGGGCTATAGGGGGTCCTAGGGCAGAACTGGGTGTCCTAGGGGGGCTATAGGGGGTTCTATGGTGGTTATAGGGCGCGCTGGGGGAGTTCTAGGGGGTCCTATGGGGGCTATTGAGGGTCCTATGGTGGTTATAGTGTGCCCTTTGGGAGCTCTAGGGCATCCTATGGGGTCTATCAGGGGTCCTATAGGAGCTCTAGGGGGTCTATAGGAACTGTAGGGGGTCCTATGGGGGCTATAGGGGGTCCTATGGGAGCTCTAGGGGGCCCTATCGGAGTTATAGGGGGTCCTAGGGGAGCTCTGGGGGTCCTGTGGGGGCTCTAGGGGGCCCTATGGGAGCTCTAGGGCATCCTATGGGGACTATAGAGAATCCTAAAGAAGCTCTAGGGGCTTCTATCGGGGCTATAGGGGGTCCTATGGGAGCTCTAGGGGGCCCTAGGAGGGTTATAGAGGGTCCTAGGGGAACTCTGAGGGGTCCTAGGGGAGCTTTAGGGGGTCCTATGGGGGCTATAAGGGGTCCTATCGGAGCTCTGGCGGTCCTAGGGGAACTCTAGGGGGTCGTATGGGGGTATAGGGGGTCCTAGGGGAGATCTGGGGGTCCTATGGGAGCTATAGGGGGTCCTAGGGGAGCTCTGGGGGTCCTAGGGGAGCTCTGGGGGGCCCTATGGGGGCCATAGGGCATCCTATGGGGACTATAGGGGGTCCTATAGGAGCTCTAGGGGGGCTATAGGAACTCTAGAGGGTCCTATGGGGCCTATATGGGGTCCCATGGTGGTTATAGGAGGCCCTAGGGGACCTCTAGGGGGCCCTATGGGAGCTCTAGGGGGTCCTAGGGGAGCTCTAGGGGGTCCTATGGTGGCTATAGGGGGTCCTAGGGGAGCTCTGGGGGTCCTGTGGGGGCGCTAGGGGGCGCTATGGGGGCTATAGGGCATCCTATGGGGACTATAGGGGGTCCTATAGGAGCTCTAGAGGTGCTATAGGAGCTCTAGGGGATCCTATGGGGCCTATATGGGGTCCTATGATGGTTATAGGGGGCCCTAGGGGAGATCTAGGGGGCCCTATGGGGGCTATAGGGGGTCCTATGGGAGCTCTGGGGGTCCTAGGGGAACTCTAGGGAGCCCTCTGGGGGCTACAGGACATCCTATGGGGACTATAGGGAGTCCTATAGGAGCTCTAGGAGGTCCTATGGGGCCTATACGGGGTCCTATGGTGGTTATAGGGTGTCCTAGGGGAGCTCTGGGGGCCCTGTGGGGGCTCTAGGGCATCCTATGGGGACTATAGGAGATCCTATAGGAGCTCTAGGGGGCCATAAGAGCTCTAGGGGTTCCTATGGGGGCCATAGGGGGTCCTATGGGAGCTCTAGGGGGTCCTATGGGGGCTTTTGGGGGTCCTAGGGGAGCTCTGGGGGGTCCTAGGGAACTCTAGGGGGCCCTATGGGGGCTATAGGGCATCCTATGGTGGTTATAGGGGGCCCTAGGGGAGCTCTAAGCGTCCTATGGGAGCTCTAGGAGGCCCGGTGGGGGCTATAGGGGTCCTAGGGGAGCTCCGGGGTACCCGTGGGGTCTCTAGGGTGCCCTATTGGGGCTATAGTGGGTCCTATGGTTGCTATAGGGGGCCCGATGGGGCTTTAGGGGGTCCTAGGGCAGAACTGGGTGTCCTAGGGGGGCTATAGGGGGTTCTATGGTGGTTATAGGGCGCGCTGGGGGAGTTCTAGGGGGTCCTATGGGGTCTATCGGGGGTCCTATAGGAGCTCTAGGGGGTCTATAGGAGCTCTAGGGGGTCCTATGGGGGCTATAGGGGGTCCTATGGGAGCTCAAGGGGGCCCTATCAGAGTTATAGGGGGTCCTAGGGGAGCTCTGGGGGTCCTGTGGGGGCTCTAGGGGGCCCTATGGGGACTACAGTGGGTCCTAGGGGAGATCTAGGGGGCCCTATGGGAGCTCTAGGGGGCCCTATGAGGGTTATAGCGGGTACTAGGGGAGCTCTAGGGGGTCCTATGGGAGCTGTAGGGGGTGCTATGGGAGTTCTAGGGGGTCCTATGGGGGCTATAGTGGGTCCTATAGGACATCTAGGGGGTCTATAGGAGCTCTAGGGGGTCCTATGGAGCCTATATGGGGTCCTATGGTGGTTATAGGGGTCCCTAGGGGAGCTCTAGGGGGCCCAATGGGGGCTATAGGGCATCCTATGGTGGTTATAGGGGGCCCTAGGGGAGCTCTGGGGGGTCCTAGGGGAGCTCTAGGAGATCCTATGGGGGCTCTAGATGGTCCTAGCAGAGCTCTAGGGAGCCCTATTGGAGCTATAGGGGGTCCTAGGGGAGCTCTGAGGGTCCTAGGGGAGCTCTAGGGGGCCCTATGGGGGCTATAGGGCATTCTAGGGGGAGTATAGGGGGTCCTATAGGAGCTTTTGGGGGGGCTATAGGAGCTCTAGGGGGCCCTATGGTGTCTATAGGGCATCCTATGGTGGTTATAGGGGGCCCTATGGGAGCTCAAGTGGTCATATGGGGGCTATAGGGGGTCCTATGGGAGCTCTAGGGGGCCCTAGGAGGGTTATAGAGGGTCCTAGGGGAACTCTGAGGGGTCCTAGGGGAGCTCTAGGGGGTCCTATGGGGGCTATAGGGGGTCCTATCGGAGCTCTGGCGGTCCTAGGGGAGCTCTAGGGGTTCGTATGGGGGTATAGGGGGTCCTAGGGGAGATCTGGGGGTCCTATGGGGGCTCTAGAGGGTCCTATGGGAGCTCTAGGGGGTCCTAGGGGAGCTCTAGGGGGTCCTAGGGGAGCTCTAGGACATCCTATGGGGACTATAGAGAACCCTAAAGAAGCTCTAGGGGGTTCTAACGGGGCTATAGTGGGTCCTATGGGAGCTCTGGGGGCCCTATGAGGGTTATAGAGGGTCCTAGGGGAACTCTAGGGGGTCCTAGGGGAGCTCTGGGGGGTCCTATGTGGGCAATAAGGGGTCTTATGATGCTTATAGGGGGCCCTATGGGAGTTCTAGGGCATACTATGGGGAATATAGGGGATCCTATAGGAGCTCTAGGGGGGCAATAGGAGCTCTAGGAATTCCTATGGGAGCTATAGGGGGTACTATGGGAGGTCTAGGGGGTCCTATGGGGGCTATAGAAAGTCCTATGGTGGTTATCGGGGGCCCTAAGGGAGCTCTAGGGGGCCCTATGGGGGCTCTACGGGGTCCTATGAGAGCTCTGGAGGTCCAAGGGGGACTATAGGGGGTCCTATGGTGGTTATAGGGGGACCTGGCGGAGTTCTAGGGGGTCCTATGGGGGCTATAGAGGGTCCTATGGGGGTTATAGAGTTCCCTATGGGAGCTCTAGGGCACCCTATGGGGACAACAGGGGGTCCTATAGGAGCTCTAGGGGGTCTATAGGAGCTCTCGGGGGTCCTATGGGGCTATAGAGGGTCCTATGGCGGTTATAGGGGGCCCTAGGGGAGCTCTAGGGCGTCCTATGGGAGCTCTAGGTGGCCCGGTGGGGGCTATAGGGGGTCGTAGGGGAGCTCTGGGGATCCCGTGGTGTCTCTAGGGCGCCCTATGGGGGCTATAGTGGGTCCTATGGTGGCTATAGGGGGCCCTAAGGGAGCTCTAGGGGGCCCGATGGGGGCTATAGGGGGTCCTAGGGGAGCAATGGGGGTCCTAGGGGAGCTCTAGGGGGTCCTATTGGGGCTACAGGGCATCCTATGGGGACTATAGGGGGTCCTATAGGAGCTCTAGGGGGTCCTATGGTGGTTTTCGGGGGCCCTAAGGGGGCTATAGGGGGTCCTATGGGGGCTATAGGGGGTCTTAGGTGAGCCCCAGGGGGTCCTATGGGGGCTATAGGGCCTCCTATGGGAGCTCTAGGGGGTCCTATGGGGGCTATAGAGGGTCCTATGGTGGTTATAGGGGGCCATAGGGAAGCTCTAGGGCATCCTATGGGAGCTCTAAGAGGCTCTCTGTGGGCTATAGGTTGTTCTAGGGGAGCTCTGGGGGTCCTGTGGGGGCTTTAGGGGGCCCTATGCGGGCTATAGTGGGTCCTATGGAGGTTATAGGGGACCCTATGGGAGCTCTAGGGCATCCTATGGGCACTACAGAGGGTCCTATAGCAGGTCTAGGGGGGCTATAGGAGCTCTAGGGGGTCCTATGGGGGCTCTAGGGGGTCGTATGGGAGTTCTAGGGGGCCCTATGGGGGTTAAAGGGTGTCCTAGGGGAGCTCTAGAGCGTCCCATGGAGCTCTAGGGGGTCCTATGGGGGCTATAGGGGGTTCTGTGGGAGCTCTGGGGGTCCTGTGGGGGCTATAGGGGGCCTTATGGGAGCTCTAGGGGGCCCTATGAGGGTTATAGCGAGTACTAGGGGAGCTCTAGGGGGTCCTATGGGCGCTGTAGGGGGTCCTATGGGAGTTCTAGGTGGTCTTATGGGGGTTTTAGGGGGTGCTAGGGGAGCTCTGGGGGATCCTATGGGGGCTCTGGGGGAGTTATAGGAGCTCTAGGGGGTCCTATCGGGGCTATAGAGGGTCCTATGGTGGTTATAGGGGGCCCTAGGGGAGCTCTAGGGCGTCCCATGGAGCTCTAGGGGGCCTTATGGGGGCTCTAGGGGGTCCTATGGGAATTCTAGGGGGCCCTATGGGAATTCTAGGGGGTCCTAGGGGAGCTCTTGGGGGTCCTATGGGAGTTCTAGGGGGTCCTATGGGGGCTCTTGGGGGTCCTATAGAAGCTCTGGCGGGTTCTATCGGGGCTATAGGGGGTCCTATGGGAGCTCTAGGGCGCCCTATGAGGGTTTATAGAGGGTTCAAAAGGAACTCTAGGGCATTCTATGGAAGCTCTAGGGGGTCCTATGGGGACTATAGAGGGTCCTATGGTGGTTATAGTGGGCCCTAGGGGAGCTCTAGGGCGTCCCATGAAGCTCTAGGGTGTCTATTGGAGCTCTACGGGGTCCTAAGAGGGCTCTAGGGGGTCCTAGGGGAGCTCTAGGGGGCCCTATGGGGGCAATAAGGGGTCCTATGATGGTTATAGGGGGCCCTAGGGGAGCTCTAGGGGAATTCTATGGGGAATATAGGGGATCCTATAGGAGCTCTACGGGGTCTTATGGGGACTCTATGGGGTCCTATGGTGGTTATAGGGGGCCCTAGGGGAGCTCTAGGGGGTCCGATGGGGACTATAGGGGGTCCTAGGGCAGATCTGGGGGTCCTGTGGGGGCTATAGGGGGTTCTATGGAGGTTATAGGGCGCGCTGGGGGAGTTCTAGGGGATCCTATAGGGGCTATAGAGGGTCCTATGGTGGTTATAGCGTTCCCTATGGGAGCTCTAGGGCATCCTATGGGGTCTATCGGGGGTCCTATAGGAGCTCTAGGGGGTCCTATGGGGGCTATAGGGGGTCCTAGGGGAGCTCTGGGGGTCCTGTGGGGGCTCTAGGGGGCCCTATGGCAGCAGTGAGCCCTCCCGACGCTCTGCGCATGCGCAGCCTTTCCCCGGCTATTGCAGTACCGATTTTCGGACACGGGATGGCAGCAGTGAGCGCTCCCGACGCTCTGCGCATGCGCAGCCTCCCCCTCCCAATTGCAGTACCGATTTTCGGACACGGGATGGCAGCAGTGAGCGCTCCCGACGTTCTGCGCACGCGCAGCCTCCCCCTCCCCATTGCAGTACCGATTTTCGAACACGGGATGGCAGCAGTGAGCCCTCCCGACGCTCTGCGCATGCGCATCCTTTCCCCGGCTATTGCAGTACCGATTTTCGGACACGGGATGGCAGCAGTGAGCGCTCCCGACGCTCTGCGCATGCGCAGCCTCCCCCCTCCCCTTTGCAGTACCGATTTTCGGACACGGGATGGCAGCAGTGAGCGCTCCCGACGCTCTGCGCATGCGCAGCCTCCCCCTCCCCTTTGCAGTACCGATTTTCGGACACGGGATGGCAGCAGTGAGCGCTCCCGACGCTCTGCGCATGCGCAGCCTCCCCCTCCCCTTTGCAGTACCGATTTTCGGACACGGGATGGCAGCAGTGAGCGCTCCCGACGCTCTGCGCATGCGCAGCATCCCCCTCCCCGTTGCAGTACCGATTTTCGGACACGGGATGGCAGCAGTGAGCACTCCCGACGTTCTGCGCATGCGCAGCCTCCCCCTCCCCGTTGCAGTACCGATTTTCGACACGGGATGGCAGCAGTGAGCGCTCCGGACGCTCTGCGCATGCGCTGCCTCCCCCCCCCGTTGCAGTACCGATTTTCGGACACGCGATGGCAGCAGTGAGCCCTCCCGACGCTCTGCGCATGCGCAGCCTTTCCCCGGCTATTGCAGTACCGATTTTCGGACACGGGATGGCAGCAGTGAGCGCTCCCGACGCTCTGCGCATGCGCAGCCTCCCCCTCCCAATTGCAGTACCGATTTTCGGACACGGGATGGCAGCAGTGAGCGCTCCCGACGTTCTGCGCACGCGCAGCCTCCCCCTCCCCATTGCAGTACCGATTTTCGAACACGCGATGGCAGCAGTGAGCCCTCCCGACGCTCTGCGCATGCGCATCCTTTCCCCGGCTATTGCAGTACCGATTTTCGGACACGGGATGGCAGCAGTGAGCGCTCCCGACGCTCTGCGCATGCGCAGCCTCCCCCTCCCCTTTGCAGTACCGATTTTCGGACACGGGATGGCAGCAGTGAGCGCTCCCGACGCTCTGCGCATGCGCAGCATCCCCCTCCCCGTTGCAGTACCGATTTTCGGACACGGGATGGCAGCAGTGAGCACTCCCGACGTTCTGCGCATGCGCAGCCTCCCCCTCCCCGTTGCAGTACCGATTTTCGGACACGGGATGGCAGCAGTGAGCGCTCCCGACGCTCTGCGCATGCGCAGCATCCCCCTCCCCGTTGCAGTACCGATTTTCGGACACGGGATGGCAGCAGTGAGCACTCCCGACGTTCTGCGCATGCGCAGCCTCCCCCTCCCCGTTGCAGTACCGATTTTCGGACACGGGATGGCAGCAGTGAGCGCTCCGGACGCTCTGCGCATGCGCAGCCTCCCCCCCCCGTTGCAGTACCGATTTTCGGACACGGGATGGCAGCAGTGAGCCCTCCCGACGCTCTGCGCATGCGCAGCCTTTCCCCGGCTATTGCAGTATCGATTTTCGGACACGCGATGGCAGCAGTGAGCCCTCCCGACGTTCTGCGCATGCGCAGCCTCCCCCTCCCCGTTGCAGTACCGATTTTCGGACACGGGATGGCAGCAGTGAGCGCTCCCGACGCTCTGCGCATGCGCAGCCTCCCCCCCCCCGTTGCAGTACCGATTTTCGGACACGCGATGGCAGCAGTGAGCCCTCCTGACGCTCTGCGCATGCGCAGCCTTTCCCCGGCTATTGCAGTACCGATTTTCGGACACGGGATGGCAGCAGTGAGCGCTCCCGACGCTCTGCGCATGCGCAGCCTCCCCCTCGCAATTGCAGTACCGATTTTCGGACACGCGATGGCAGCAGTGAGCGCTCCCGACGTTCTGCGCATGCGCAGCCTCCCCCTCCCCGTTGCAGTACCGATTTTCGGACACGGGATGGCAGCAGTGAGCCCTCCCGACGCTCTGCGCATGCGCAGCCTTTCCCCGGCTATTGCAGTACCGATTTTCGGACACGGGATGGCAGCAGTGAGCCCTCCCGACGTTCTGCGCATGCGCAGCCTCCCCCTCCCCGTTGCAGTACCGATTTTCGGACACACGATGGCAGCAGTGAGCGCTCCCGACGTTCTGCGCATGCGCTGCCTCCCCCCCCCCCCGTTGCAGTACCGATTTTCGGACACGGGATGGCAGCAGTGAGCCCTCCCGACGCTCTGCGCATGCGCAGCCTCCCCCTCCCAATTGCAGTACCGATTTTCGGACACGGGATGGCAGCAGTGAGCGCTCCCGACGCTCTGCGCATGCGCAGCCTCCCCCTCCCAATTGCAGTACCGATTTTCGGACACGGGATGGCAGCAGTGAGCGCTCCCGACGTTCTGCGCACGCGCAGCCTCCCCCTCCCCATTGCAGTACCGATTTTCGAACACGGGATGGCAGCAGTGAGCCCTCCCGACGCTCTGCGCATGCGCATCCTTTCCCCGGCTATTGCAGTACCGATTTTCGGACACGGGATGGCAGCAGTGAGCGCTCCCGACGCTCTGCGCATGCGCAGCCTCCCCCTCCCCTTTGCAGTACCGATTTTCGGACACGGGATGGCAGCAGTGAGCGCTCCCGACGCTCTGCGCATGCGCAGCCTCCCCCTCCCCTTTGCAGTACCGATTTTCGGACACGGGATGGCAGCAGTGAGCGCTCCCGACGCTCTGCGCATGCGCAGCATCCCCCTCCCCGTTGCAGTACCGATTTTCGGACACGGGATGGCAGCAGTGAGCACTCCGACGTTCTGCGCATGCGCAGCCTCCCCCTCCCCGTTGCAGTACCGATTTTCGGACACGGGATGGCAGCAGTGAGCGCTCCGGACGCTCTGCGCATGCGCTGCCTCCCCCCCCCGTTGCAGTACCGATTTTCGGACACGCGATGGCAGCAGTGAGCCCTCCCGACGCTCTGCGCATGCGCATCCTTTCCCCGGCTATTGCAGTACCGATTTTCGGACACGGGATGGCAGCAGTGAGCGCTCCCGACGCTCTGCGCATGCGCAGCCTCCCCCTCCCAATTGCAGTACCGATTTTCGGACACGGGATGGCAGCAGTGAGCGCTCCCGACGCTCTGCGCATGCGCAGCCTCCCCCTCCCCTTTGCAGTACCGATTTTCGGACACGGGATGGCAGCAGTGAGCGCTCCCGACGCTCTGCGCATGCGCAGCATCCCCCTCCCCGTTGCAGTACCGATTTTCGGACACGGGATGGCAGCAGTGAGCACTCCCGACGTTCTGCGCATGCGCAGCCTCCCCCTCGCCGTTGCAGTACCGATTTTCGGACACGGGATGGCAGCAGTGAGCGCTCCGGACGTTCTGCGCATGCGCAGCCTCCCCCCCCCCGTTGCAGTACCGATTTTCGGACACGGGATGGCAGCAGTGAGCACTCCCGACGTTCTGCGCATGCGCAGCCTCCCCCTCCCCGTTGCAGTACCGATTTTCGGACACGGGATGGCAGCAGTGAGCGCTCCCGACGCTCTGCGCATGCGCATCCTCCCCCCCCCCCGTTGCAGTACCGATTTTCGGACACGCGATGGCAGCAGTGAGCCCTCCCGACGCTCTGCGCATGCGCAGCCTTTCCCCGGCTATTGCAGTACCGATTTTCGGACACGGGATGGCAGCAGTGAGCGCTCCCGACGCTCTGCGCATGCGCAGCCTCCCCCTCCCAATTGCAGTACCGATTTTCGGACACGCGATGGCAGCAGTGAGCACTCCCGACGTTCTGCGCATGCGCAGCCTCCCCCTCCCCGTTGCAGTACCGATTTTCGGACACGGGATGGCAGCAGTGAGCGCTCCCGACGCTCTGCGCATGCGCAGCATCCCCCTCCCCGTTGCAGTACCGATTTTCGGACACGGGATGGCAGCAGTGAGCCCTCCCGACGCTCTGCGCATGCGCTGCCTCCCCCCCCCGTTGCAGTACCGATTTTCGGACACGCGATGGCAGCAGTGAGCCCTCCCGACGCTCTGCGCATGCGCAGCCTTTCCCCGGCTATTGCAGTACCGATTTTCGGACACGGGATGGCAGCAGTGAGCGCTCCCGACGCTC
>NW_028289659.1:0-40488 GCF_059628265.1 Tinamus guttatus | reverse complement strand
TGCCTGTTCCTACCTGGTGTCTGCCTGTTGCTCCTGTCACCCTCCTGCTGCTGCTCACCCTCTGCCTGTCCCTCCTCCCCGCTGTCCGCCTGTTGCTCCTCACTGCTGTCTGCCTGTTCCTACCTGCTGTCCGCCTGTCACTCCTCACTGCTGTCTGCCTGTTCCTCCCCACTGTCCGCCTGTTGCTGCCATCACCCTCCTGCTGCTGCTCACCCCCCACCTGTCCATCCTCCGTGTTTTCTACTTGTCTCTCCTCCCTGCTGTCCGCCTGTTGCTCCTCACTGCTGTCTGCCTGTTCCTACCTGGTGTCTGCCTGTTGCTCCTGTCACCCTCCTGCTGCTGCTCACCCTCTGCCTGTCCCTCCTCCCCGCTGTCCGCCTGTCGCTCCTCACTGCCGTCCATCTGTTCCTCCTCCCCACTGTCTGCCTGTTGCTCCTCACTGCTGTCTGCCTGTTCCTACCTGCTGTCCGCCTGTCACTCCTCACTGCTGTCTGCCTGTTCCTCCCCACTGTCCGCCTGTCACTCCTCACTGCTGTCTGCCTGTTCCTCCCCACTGTCCGCCTGTTCCTACCTGCTGTCCGCCTGTCCCTCCTCGCCACTGTCCACCTGTTGCTCCTTACCGCCTGTTCCTACCTGCTGTCCACCTGTTGCTCCTCACTGCTGTCCGCTTGTTCCTACCTGCTGTCTGCCTGTCGCTCCTCACTGCTGTTCGCTTGTTCCTACCTGCTGTCCGCCTGTCGCTCCTCACTGCTGTCCACCTGTTGCTCCTGTCACCCTCCTGCCTGTCTCCCCTCCCCGCTGCCCACTCGTCCCTCCGACCCCGGCCCCGTCCCGCTCCGCCTGTAACCGCCTGTTGCTCCCCTCCAGAGTACAGCCGCTTCGAGGCCAAGATCCACGACCTGCGGGAGCAGCTGCTGAGCAGCAGCCTGGGCTCGGGGACGGCCTCGCTGCGCAGCAACCCCAAGCGCGGCTTCTACATCCGGTGCGTGGCGCGCCGCCGCCGCCGCCTGTAGCCCGGCCGCCTGTAGCCTGACGGCGCCTGTCGCCGCAGGGCGCTGTTCGACTACGACAAGAGCAAGGACTGCGGCTTCCTGAGCCAGGCGCTGAGCTTCCGCTTCGGCGACGTGCTGCAGGTGCTGGACGCGTCCGACGAGGAGTGGTGGCAGGCGCGGCACGCGCGCCCCGACGCGCCCGCGCGCGGCCTCGGCTTCGTGCCCAGCAAGAGACGGTGCGCGGGGGGCGGGCTGGGGGGGATTGGGGCGATTTGGGGGGAATTGGGGCGATTTGGGGGGGGATTGGGGCGATTTGGGGGGTATTGGGGCGATTTGGGGGGAATTGGGGCGATTTGGGGGGGGATTGGGGTGATTTGGGGGGAATTGGGGTGATTTGGGGGGGATTGGGGGTGTCTAGGAGGGGTATTGGGGGGTATTGGGGGGTATTGAGGCGATTTGGGGGGGATTGGGGGTGTCTAGGAGGGGTATTGGGGGGGTATTGGGGTGATTTGGGGGGGATTGGGGGTGTCTAGGAGGGGTATTGGGGGGTATTGGGGGGGATTGGGGCGATCTGGGGGGGATTGGGGGTGTCTAGGAGGGGTATTGGGGGGTATTGGGGCGATTTGGGGGGGATTGGGGGTGTCTAGGAGGGGTATTGGGGATTGGGGGGGATTGGGGCGATTTGGGGGGAATTGGGGCGATTTGGGGGGGATTGGGGGTGTCTAGGAGGGGTATTGGGGGGGATTGGGGGGTATTGGGGCGATTTGGGGGGGATTGGGGGTGTCTAGGAGGGGTATTGGGGATTGGGGGGATTGGGGCGATTTGGGGGGGATTGGGGGTGTCTAGGAGGGGTATTGGGGATTGGGGGGGATTGGGGGGAATTGGGGCGATTTGGGGGGAATTGGGGATGTCTAGGAGGGGTATTGGGGATTGGGGGGATTGGGGCGATTTGGGGGGAATTGGGGCGATTTGGGGGGGATTGGGGGTGTCTAGGAGGGGTATTGGGGGGTATTGGGGGGTATTGGGGTGATTTGGGGCGATTTGGGGGGATTGGGGCGATTTGGGGGGGATTGGGGGTGTCTAGGAGGGGTATTGGGGATTGGGGGGGATTGGGGCGATTTGGGGGGGATTGGGGGTGTCTAGGAGGGGTATTGGGGATTGGGGGGGATTGGGGCGATTTGGGGGGGATTGGGGGTGTCTAGGAGGGGTATTGGGGATTGGGGCGATTTGGGGGGAATTGGGGCGATTTGGGGGGGATTGGGGGTGTCGAGGAGGGGTATTGGGGGGTATTGGGGGGTATTGGGGTGATTTGGGGGGAATTGGGGCGATTTGGGGGGATTGGGGCGATTTGGGGGGGATTGGGGGTGTCTAGGAGGGGTATTGGGGATTGGGGGGGATTGGGGCCATTTGGGGGGGATTGGGGGTGTCTAGGAGGGGTATTGGGGGGTATTGGGGGGTATTGAGGCGATTTGGGGGGGATTGGGGGTGTCTAGGAGGGGTATTGGGGACTGGGGGGGATTGGGGCGATTTGGGGGGGATTGGGGGTGTCTAGGAGGGGTATTGGGGGGTATTGGGGCGATTTGGGGGGGATTGGGGGTGTCTAGGAGGGGTATTGGGGATTGGGGGGGATTGGGGCGATTTGGGGGGGATTGGGGGTGTCTAGGAGGGGTATTGGGGCGATTTGGGGGGATTGGGGGTGTCTAGGAGGGGTATTGGGGGGTATTGGGGCGATTTGGGGGGGATTGGGGGTGTCTAGGAGGGGTATTGGGGGGTATTGGGGGGTATTGGGGGGATTGGGGGTGTCTAGGAGGGGTATTGGGGGGTATTGGGGCGATTTGGGGGGGATTGGGGGTGTCTAGGAGGGGTATTGGGGGGTATTGGGGGGTATTGGGGGGATTGGGGGTGTCTAGGAGGGGTATTGGGGGGTATTGGGGCGATTTGGGGGGATTGGGGGTGTCTAGGAGGGGTATTGGGGGGTATTGGGGGGATTGGGGGTGTCTAGGAGGGGTATTGGGGGGTATTGGGGCGATTTGGGGGGGATTGGGGGTGTCTAGGAGGGGTATTGGGGGGTATTGGGGCGATTTGGGGGGGATTGGGGGTGTCTAGGAGGGGTATTGGGGTGTCTAGGAGGGGGCTTTGGGGTGAATTGGCGGGGATGGGGGGTATTGGGGTGTCTAGGATGGGGTATTGGGGTGTCTAGGAGAGGTATTGGGGGTATTGGGGGGGATTGGGGCATCTAGGATGGGGCATTGGGGGTGATTTGGGGTATTGGGGTGTCTAGGAGGGGGTATTGGGGAGTTTTTGGGGTACTGGGGTGTCTAGGAGGGGGTATTGGGGTAGTTTGGGGGAATTGGGGCGTCTAGAAGGGGGCACTGGGGGATTGGGCCGTCTAGGAGGGGTATTGGGGTGATTTGGGGGGAATTGGGGTGTCTAGGAGGGGTATTGGGGGGGCTGGGGGGTATTGGGGTGTTTAGAAGGGGTATTGGGGTGTCTAGGAGGGGGCTTTGGGGCGGATTGGGGGAATTGGGGCGTCTAGGAGGGGGTATTGGGGTGATTTGGGGGGAATTGGGGTGTCCAGGAGCGGGTATTGGGAGGGATTGGGGTGTCTGGGAGGGGGGTTTGGGGCATCTAGGGGGGTATTGGGGTGCTTTGAGGGGGATTGGGGTGTCTAGAAGGGGTATTGGGGCGTCTAGGAGGGGGCATTGGGGTGAATTGGCGGGGATGGGGGTTATTGGGGTGTCTAGGATGGGGTATTGGGGTGTCTAGGAGAGGTATTGGGGGTATTGGGGGGGATCGGGGCATGTAGGATGGGGCATTGGGGGTGATTTGGGGTACTGGGGTGTCTAGGAGGGGTATTGGGGAGTTTTGGGGGTACTGGGGTGTCTAGGAGGGGGTATTGGGGTAGTTTGGGGGAATTGGGGCGTCTAGAAGGGGGCACTGGGGGATTGGGCCGTCTAGGAGGGGTATTGGGGTGATTTGGGGGGAATTGGGGTGTCTAGGAGGGGTATTGGGGGGAATTGGGGTGTTTAGAAGGGGTATTGGGGTGTCTAGGAGGGGGCTTTGGGGAGAATTGGGGCGTCTAGGAGGGGGTATTGGGCTGATTTGGGGGGGATTGGGGGGAATTGGGGTGACTAGGAGGGGGTATTGGGGTGTCTAGGATTATTGGGGTGCTTTGAGGGCAATTGGGGTGTCTAGGAGGGGGCATTGGGACGGATTGGGGCACTAGGGCATCTAGGAGGGGTATTGTGATTTGGGGGGAATTGGGGCTTCTAGGAGGGGGAATTGGGGGGTATTGGGGTGTCTAGGAGGGGTATTGGGGTGATTTGGGGGGAATTGGGGTGTCCAGGAGGGGGCATTGGGGGGGATTGGAGGTATTGGGGCATCTAGGAGGGGGTATTGGGGTGCTTTGGGGGGATTTGGGCGTCTAGGGGGGTATTGGGGTGATTTGGGGGGAATTGGGGTGTCTAGGAGGGGTATTGGGGTGATTTGGGGTGTCTAGGAGGGGGCATTGGGGCAATTTGGGGGCACTGGGGGGCTGGGACAGGCGTTGGGGGGGTTGGGGTGATTTTGGGGGGGGTCAGGAGCCCTGGGGGGGGGGTCACTGGCAGCCCCGGTGCCCCCCCCAATCCCGTGTCCCCCCCCCAGGGTGGAGCGGCGGGAGTGGACGCGGCTAAAGGCCAAGGTGAGGGGCACCCGGGGGGAGGGGGCGGTGACATCACTGGGAGGGGGTGGTGACATCACCGGGGGTGATGACATCACGCGGGGGGGGAGGGGGTGACACCGCAGGAGGGCTCCGCCCCCCCCGCCCCGCCCCCCCCTCACGCTCTCTCTCCTCTCCGGCGCCTCCCCCGGGCCAGGACCGGGTGCCCGGATCGGGCTCGCAAGGTGGGTGACGCCCTGTCCGCCTGTTCCCCTCCGCCTGTAGCCCCCACCCTGGTCTGCCTGTTGGCCCCCCATGCTCCTGTCACCCCCTTTCCACTTTTCCCTTTCTGCGTCTTCCTCCTTCTCGGCCTGTTTCCGTCTTTTCCGCCTGTCTCTCCCTGTCTGCCTGTTCCCCCTTTCCACCTGTCTTCCTGTCCACCTGTTTCCTCTCCTTTTCACCTGTTTTCCCTGTCCATCTGTTCCCATCTGCCTCTCCCTCCATCTTCCACCTGTTCCCTGCCGTCCACCTGTTCCTCCTCGCCTGTAACCCGCCTCCCCAGTCCGCCTGTTGCTCCCTTTCTGCCTCTTCCCCCCAGTCTGCTGGTCCGCCTGTTCCCCCTCTTTCCACCTGCCCCCTCCCCCCGTCCGCCTGTTCTCCCGGTCCGCCCGTCTCCCCCCATCTACCTGTCGCTCTGGCCGCCTGTTCCCGGCCGCCGGGTGACGCCGCCGTCCCCGCAGGGCGGGAGGACACCGTGCTGAGCTACGAGACGGTGACACAGATGGAAGGTGGGTGTATGGGGGAGGGTCCCGGACGCCTGGGCCCCTCAATGGCAGGATTGGGGGGCGGTCCCGGACGCCTGGGCCCGCTGACCCCCCCGCCCCTCCCCCAGTGCACTACGCCCGGCCCATCATCATCCTGGGCCCCACCAAGGACCGCGTGAACGACGACCTCCTGTCCGAGTTCCCCGACAAGTTCGGCTCCTGCGTCCCCCGTGAGACACGGGGGGACATGGGAGGACATGGGGGGACACTGGGGACATGAGGGACACAGGAGGACATGGGGACATGGGGGGATATTGGGGACATGAGAGACATGGAGGACATGGGGATATGGGGGGACATTGGGGACATGGGGGCATGGGGGGATATGGAGGGATATGGAGGACATGGAAGGACATGAGGGACATGGGGGGCACAGGGGAACATGAAGGGACATGGTGGGACATGGAGAGACATTGGGGACATGGGCATGGGGGGACATGGAGGGACACTGGGGACATGGGAGACATGGGGGGACATGAGGGACATGGGCACAGGGGGACATGGGCATGAGGGGACATGGGGACATGGGGGAACATGTGGGGACACTGGGGACATGGAGAGACATGGAGGGACACAGAAGACATTGAAGGACATGGGAGGCAATGGAGGGACATGGAGGGACACGGACATGGGGGAATATTGGGGACATGGGGGGACATGGGGGAATATTGGGGACATGGGGGGACAAAGGGGGACATGGAGAGACATGGGGGACATGGATACGGGGGGACATGGAGGGACACGGAGGACATGGGAGACATGGGGGGACATTAGGGACATGGGGACATGAGGGACATGGGTGGCACAGGGGGACATGGGGAGACATGGGGGGCATGAGGGGACATGGGGGAACATGTGGGGACACTGGGGACGTGGAGAGACATGGAGGGACATGGGGGACATGGGGTCATGGAGGGGACATGGAGGGACACAGAGAACACTGAAGGACATGGGAGGCAATGGAGGGACATGGAGGGACACGGGGGGACGTGGGGGGATATTGAGGACATGGAGGGACAAAGGGGGACATGGAGAGACATTGGGGACATGGACACGGGGGGACATGGAGGACATGGGAGACATGGGGGGACATTAGGGACATGGGGACATAGGGGACACAGCGGGACATGGGGAGATATTGGGGACATGGGGGGACATGGAGGGATATGGGGGGACATGAGAAGCCATGTAGGGTCATGGGGACATGTGATCATGGAGGGGACACGGAGGGACACAAAGGACATTGAAGGACATGGGAGGCCATGGAGGGACATGGAGAGACACAGGGGGACATGGGGGGATATTGGGGACATGGAGGGACATGGGGGGACACGAGAGGCCATGGAGGGACACAGGGGCATGTGGGGGGATATTGGGGACATGGAGGGACATGGGGGGACATAGAGGGACGTGGGGGGATATTGGAGACATGGGGGGAAACGGATGGACATGGCGGGGGACACGAGAGGCCATGGAGGGACATGGGGGGATATGGGGACATAGAGGGACATGGGGGCACGGAGGGACACAGAGGGACATAGGGGAACATGGAGGGACGTGGGGGGACATGAGAGGCCATGTAGGGACATGGGGGGACGTGGAGGGACATGGGGACACAGGGGGACATTGGGGGACACTGGGGGACACGAGGGGGACATTGGGGACCCTGGGGGACATTGGGGACCCTGGTGCCGCCGCGGCGCAGACACGACGCGGCCCAAGCGGGACTACGAGGTGGACGGGCGGGACTACCACTTCGTGGCGTCGCGGGACAAGATGGAGAAGGACATCCAGGGCCACAAGTTCATCGAGGCCGGCCAGTACAACAGCCACCTGTACGGCACCAGCGTGCAGTCCGTGCGCGAGGTGGCCGAGCAGGTGACGAGGGCGGTGACGGTGGCGCGGTGACGGCGTCGCGGTGTCGCTGCCGTCGCGGTGACGCCGTCGTCGCGGTGACGCCGCAGGGCAAGCACTGCATCCTGGACGTGTCGGCCAACGCGGTGCGGCGGCTGCAGGCCGCCCAGCTGCACCCCATCGCCATCTTCATCCGCCCCAAGTCCCTGGAGAACGTGCTGTGAGCGCGGGGGCGGGGTCTGCGAGGAGGGGGCGGGGCCTGCGAGGAGGGGGCGGGGTCTACCCAGAGGGGGCGGGGCTTGGGGATGGAGTGGGGTGAGGTATAAGGGAGTGGGCGAGGGCAGAGGGCCTGCGGGGAAGGGGGCGGGGCCTGCGGGGAAGGGGGCGGGGCCTGCGGGGAGGGGAGTGGTCTGCTTGGAGGAGGTGGGGTCTATTAGAAAGAGGCGGGGCTTGGGGATACGGTGGGGTGAGGTATAAGGGAGTGGGTGAAGGCAGCCTGCATGGAAGGGGGCGGGGCCTGCAGGAAGGGGAGGAGCCTGCAGGGAGGGGGCTGCATGCAGGGGGTGGGGTCTGTTTGGAGGGGGTGGGGTCTATTCGGAGGAGGCGGGGCTTGCAAATGGAGTGGGCTGAGGTATAAGGGAGTGGGTGAGGGTAGAGAGCCTCTAGGGAAGGGGGAGGGGCCTTCGCGGAGGGGCGGGGCCTGAGGGAAGGGGAGGGGCCTGTTCGGAGGAGGCAGGGTCTACTTGGAGAGGCGGGGTCTATTCAGAGGAGGCGGGGCTTGGGGATGGAGTGGGCTGAAGTATAAGGGAGTGAGGATAGAGATGGGAGCAGGGGGCGTGGCCTGAGGGGAAAGGGAGGGGCCTAATGGGCGGGGAGGGACGCGTTGGGGGTGTGGCTTATTGGAAGGGGCGGGGCTTGTGGGGTTCAGGTGTGGGGGATTGGCTGAGGGGCCTGTGGGGAAGGGGTGTGGCCTATGGCAAGGGGGAGGGGACTGTTTGGAGGGGCGGGGCTTGTTGGGAGGGGCGGGGCAGATTGGGGCGGGGCTTGGGGTGAGGTGCAGCACAAGGGGGACTGGAGGAGGGAAGGTGGGATCGGGAGCAGGGGGTGTGGCCTACGGGGACAGGGCGTGGCCTATCAAGGGGCGGGATCTGGGAGAGGGGGGCGGGGTCTGGGAGGGGGCGGGGCTCGGGCATCCCTGCTGTTTCCCCCTTGCCCCCTCCCCATGGTGGAGCTGGGTGGCCCCATTCGCTGCGGGCGGGTCCCCGGGGGGCGGGGCGTGTCCCCGGGGGGCGGGGCGTGCCGGGGGGCGTGCCGGTGCAAGCCCCGCCCCGCAGGGAGATCAGCAAGCGGGTGACGGAGGAGCAGGCGCGCAAGGCGTTCGAGAGGGCCACCAAGCTGGAGCAGGAGTTCACCGAGTGCTTCTCGGGTGCGGGGACACCCGGGGGACACCCCACGGGGGGACACGGGGGGACACGGCCACCCCCATGGGGGACACACGGGGCCCCACGGCCACCCGCATGGGGACTCACAGCCACTCCTTGGGACCCATAGCCACCCCCTGGGGACCCACAGCTGCCACCCAGGGCCCCATAACCACCCCTGGTGACCCATAACCACCAACCAGGGCTCCATAACCACCCCTGGGGACCCATAACCACCAACCAGGGCTCCATAACCACCCCTGGGGACCCATAACCACCCCCTGGGGACCCATAACCACCCCCTGGCCCCATAACCACCCCCTGGGGACCCACAACCACCACCCAGGACTCCAAAACCACTCCTGGGGACCCATAACCACCCCCTGGAGACCCATAACCAACACACAGGGCCCCATAACCACCCCTGGGGACCCATAACCGGCACATAGGGACCCATAACCACCCCTGGGGACCCAAAACCACCACCCAGGGCCCCATAACCACCACGTAGGGCCCTATAACCACTCCCTGAGGACCCATAACCAGCACATAGGGACCCATAACCACCCCCTGGGGACCCATAACCACCCCCTGGGGACCCATAACCAACACACAGGGCCCCATAACCACCCCCTGGGGACCCATAACCACCCCCTGGCCCCATAATCACCCCCTGGGGACCCATAGCCACCACCCAGGGCCCAATAACCACCCCTGGGGACCCATAACCACCACCCCCGGCCCCATAACCACCCCCTGGGGACCCACAAATACCACCCAGGGCCCCATAACCACCCCCTGGGGCCCCATAACCAACACACAGGGCCCCATAACCACCCCCTGGGGCCCCATAACCACCCTGTAGGGACCCAGAGCCACCCCCTGGGGACCCATAACCAACACACAGGGCCCCATAACCACCCCCTGGGGCCCCATAACTACTACGTTGGGCCCCATAACCACCCCCTGGGGACCCAAAACCACCACCCAGCGCCCCATAACCAGCACGCAGGGACCCAGAGCCGCCCCCTGGGGGGACCCCCGTGCCCCACAGCCCACCCCCCAACCCGGCCGTTGCCCCGCAGCCATGGTGGAGGGCGACAGCTTCGAGGAGATCTACCACAAGGTGAAGCGGGTCATCGAGGAGCTCTCGGGGCCCTACATCTGGGTGCCGGCCCGCGAGAGACTCTAGGGGCGGGGGGCAGCCCCCCACGGCGAGGCCGGGACCCCCCGGCGCCCCCCAAGGAGCCCTTGGAGACCCCACGGAGACACTGGAGGCCCCCAAGGCACCATTGGAGACTCCATGGAGCTACTGGAGGCCCCTAAGGCACCATTGGAGACCCCCAAGGAGCCCTTGGAGACCCCACGGAGACACTGGAGGCCCCCAAGGCCCCCAAGGCACCATTCGAGACTCCATGGAGCCACTGGAGACCCCCCAAGGAGCCCTTGGAGGCCCCATGGAGCGACTGGAGCCCCTGGAGACACCATGGAGCCACTGGGGGTCCCTAAGGCACCATTGGAAGCCCCTAAGGCACCATTGGAGACCCCCAAGGAGCCCTTGGAGACCCCACGGAGACACTGGAGGCCCCCAAGGCACCATTGGAGACCCCATGGAGCGACTGGAGGTCCCTAAGGCACCACTGGAGCCCCCCCAAGGCACCGTTGGAGACCCCCAAGGAGCCCTTGGAGGCCCCATGGAGCGACTGGGGGTCCCTAAGGCACCATTGAAACCCCCCAAGGAGCCCTTGGAGACCCTATGGACCCACTGGGGGTCCCTAAGGCACCGTTGGAGCCCCCCAAGGCACCATTGGAGCCCCCCAAGGAGCCCTTGGAGACCCCACAGAGCCATTGGAGGCCCCTAAGGCACCGTTGGAGCCCCCCAAGGCACCATGGGAGACCCCCATGGACCCACTGGAGCGCCCCAAGGAGCCCTTGGGAGACCCTATGGACCCACTGGAGCGCCCCAAGAAGCCCTTGGAGACCCCATGGAGCTACTGGAGCCCCCAAGGAGGCCTTGGAGACCCGTGGACCCCCCCACCACGGCACAGTCGGACCCGCCAGCACCGCCTGGACCCCCCCATGGAGCCACTGGAAACGTCCCCCCCCCTCCGTGTCCATGGAGACCCCCAAGGCACCATTGGAGACCCCCCCCCTCCGCCATGGCACAACTGGACACCCAGCACCAGCCGGACCCCCCCCCCCCCTCAACATGGGGCCACTGGACCTTCCCCCACGGAGCCACCGGAGACCCCTATGGCACAACAGGACCCCCCCCAGCACCGGCCGGCTCCCCCCATGGAGACCCCCCCGGTGGGGTTGGAGCCCTACGGAACAACCGGAGACCCCCCCGGCGCTGCTGGCCCCCCCACGGGGCCACTGGAGACCCCCACGATGGGGGTTGGACCCTCCCGGTACCATTGGACCCCCCTGGCTACAACACCATTGGAGACCCCCCCCCCATGTCACAGTCGGACACCCCCTCAACTCCATGGGGACGCTCCCAAGATGGGACCCCCCCCCATATCCCACGTTGGGGGGGGGGGGGGAACGCTGTCCCCCCTCCCGTTTCGATTTGCCGAAGTGGGGGGGTCCCCCACCCCCCTCCAGCTCCATAGGGCCCGGGCATCCGATTTTTCCTTTTTTTTTGGAGGGGGGGAGCCGCTTTTGGACTCGATTTTTGTACATATAATCTCTATATTTGTATGCGCGGGGGAAAGGGGGGGCCGCCCCCCCACCCCGAACTGAGCCCCCCCCCCCCCCCCAAATTCCCTTCCTACCTTCCTCGAGGGGCTCCCGAGGTCCCGGTTGGGCGGGGGGCGGCGAGGGAGGGATAAGAGAGTATTTTGCATAGAAACGTTATGGCCGCAGCAAAGGCGGGAATAAAGCGAGTCGCGAGGCGCCCGCTGCTCCCTCAGGAGCCTCGGGAATGGCGGGAAAGGGAGGGATAACGCGGCGTCGCCTCAGGAATGGCGGGAAGGGAGAAGGTAACGCGGCGTCGCCTCAGGAATGGCGGGGGGGGGGGAGTGGTCACGTGGCGTCGCCTCAGGAAAGGGCGGGAAGCGCCGCGAGCGGCAAACCGGGGGGCGGGGCCTGGCGCGCAGCCAATCAGGAGCGCGCCTGGGGGGTTGGGCTTGGCTCGCAGCCAATGAGGAGCGCGCGGGGGGAGTGATTGGCAGATGCCGGAGCGCTGTGGGCGGGGCCGGCCGCGGAGGGAGGAGGGGGCGGGGCCACGCCGCTTGAGTGGCGTGGTGCCCGACCAATGAGGAGCGCGGACGGATGGTGATTGGTCGAGGGGAGCGCTGAGGGCGGGAAGGGGGCGGGGCTCCCCACTGGGCACGTGTCCCCCTCCCCCCCATCCAAACAGGCTTTTTTTTTTTCCCCCAAAACCACAGATTTTCCCCCCAAATCAGGTGTTTTTTTCCCCAAAACACCCCGGGGCTTTTATGTACTTTTCACAGCGCAGGATTTAAGGAAAAAAAAGCCCAAAAACGGGAAAAATGAGGAGGGGGGCAGATTCCACCCCAAAAAGACTTTATTGGGGGGGGAGGTTTCCGGAAGGGGGGGAGGGGGTTGGTCCCTGGGCGGCCATCTTGGTGTGGGGCAGCGGCCATCTTGGTGTGGGGCACCCTGCTCCTCTGCCCCCCCCATAATGTGGGGCAGGATCTGGGGGGTCCTATGGAGTATTGGGGGGGGGTCCCTGAGCTGTGGGGCAGCCCCATGGCGGGGGGGGGCAGCCCCCCAAGTGCCCTGAGCCGGGGGTGGGGGGCGGAGCTATGGGTCAACCGCCCCCCCGATTTACTCGCTATGGGGCAGATCCACCCCCATTTAACCGCTATGGGGCAGCCCCCACCTTGTGCCCCCCCCTTTTCCATGGGGCAGCCTCAGTTTCCCTAGTGACAAGGTGGGGGGGGGGTCCTGGGATCTATGGGGCAGCCCCAGGGATCTATGGGGCAGATCTGCCCCCCGGCTATGGGGCAGCCCCAAGGATCTATGGGGCAGATCCCAGGATCTATGGGGCAGCCCCAGGGATCTATGGGGCAGATCCCCCCCCGGCTATGGGGCAACCCCCAGGATCTATGGGGCAGATCCCAGGATCTATGGGGCAGCCCCAGGGACCTATGGGGCAGATCCGCCCCCCCTGGCTATGGGGCAGCCCCCAGGATCTATGGGGCAGCCCCAGGGATCTATGGGGCAGATCTCAGGATCTATGGGGCAGATCCGCCCCCCCGGCTATGGGGCAGCCCCCAGGATCTATGGGGCAGCCCCAGGGATCTGTGGGGCAGATCCCAGGATCTATGGGGCAGCCCCCAGGATCTATGGGGCAGATCCCAGGATCTATGGGGCAGCCCCAGGGATCTATGGGGCAGATCCCCCCCTCCGCTATGGGGCAGCCCCCCCCTCATTCCCCCTTCCCGTGCGGCGCCCCCCGGTAGTACAGGAACTGCCCCAACAACAGCGCGTTACAGGCGGCGGCGGCGGCGGCCGCCAGCGTCACCAGCGCGTCCCCGGTGTCCTGTGGGGGTGACAGCGCCCGGCGGGGCGGGTGTCACCGTGACGTCACCATGGTGACACCCCCCCCGGTGTGTGTGTGTTCCCGCACAGCCGGTACCTGCAGGGAGGTGAAGACGCGGGCCAGGGACCCCCCCAGCAACAGCCCCGCGGTGACACCCGACAGCTGCCCCGTGTGGCCCTGGTGGTAGTTGGTGGCCGCCTGTAGCAGCTGGGGGGTGACAACAGGGGACAAAGCGTGGGGTGACAAAAGGGGGGACACAAAGGGGTCAAGGTTGGGGGGGGACATGAGGGGATAAGAAGGGGTGACAAAAGGGGTCAGGGGACAATCGGGCCCCCCCGATTGGGGCCCAGGCGTCCGGGTGACTTCCCACAACCCACCCCCCCGACAGTGTGTCCAGGAGGGGCCCAGGGGTCCGGGACCCCCCTCCATATCCCAGAAAGGGCCCAGGCGTCCGGGACCCTCTTTGCCCCCCATCCCCATCCCAAGAGGGGCCCAGGCGTCCGGGTCCATCCTCCCCATCCCAGAAGGGGCCCAGGCATCCGGCCCCTCCCCCATTTTGTCCCAGGAGGGGCCCAGGCGTCCAGGACCCCCCCCCCAACATCCCAAGAGGGGCCCAGGCGTCCGGGACCCCCCTCCATATCCCAGAAAGGGCCCAGGCGTCCGGCCCCCCCACCCTTTGTATCCCAGGAGGGGCCCAGGCGTCCGGGACCCCCCCCAACATCCCAGGAGGGGCCCAGGTGTCCGGGACCCCCTTTACCCCCCTCCCCATCCCAGAAGGGCCCAGGCGTCCGGCCCCCCCACCCTTTGTATCCTAGGAGGGGCCCAGGCGTCCGGGACCCCCCCCAATCCCAGGAGGGGCCCAGGCGTCCGGGACCCTCTTTGCCCCGCCCCCCATCCCAGGAGGGGCCCAGGCGTCCGGGCCCTCCCCTCCGGGCCCAGGCGTCCGGGACCCCCCCCAATCCCAGGAGGGGCCCAGGCGTCCGGGACCCCCTTTACCCCCCCCATATCCCAGAAAGGGCCCAGGCGTCCGGGACCCCCCTCTTTGTGTCCCAGGAGGGGCCCAGGCGTCCGGCCCCCCCCCCCCCCCGCTCACCCTCCCGGCCGCCACCAGGGGACGTTCGTGGCCTGCAGGGCCGTGACCAGGGGGGGCGCGCCAGCGCGACACCAGGACCCCCAGGAGGGCCCCATAGAGCAGCAGCAGCAGCAGCCCTGGGGGGGGGGGGTCACGTGAGGGGGGGGTGTCCACGTGGGGGGGGGGTGTCACGTGAGGGGGGGGGGTGTCACGTGGGGGGGGGGCAGGCGTCCCGGGGGGGGGGGAACAGGGAGGGGGGCCCAGGGGTCCGGGGGGGGTCACATGCGGGGGGGGGGGGGCAGGGGTCTTGGGGGGGTCACGTGGTGGGGGGGGGCCCAGGCGTCCGGGATGGGGGGGGTCACATGGAGGGGGGGGTCACATGAGGGGGGGCCCAGGTGTCCGGGAGGGGGGGGGTCACATAAAGGAGGGGGGCCCAGGCGTCCGGGGGGGGGAGGGGTCACATGGGAGGGGCCAGGCGTCCGGCGGGGGGGGGGTCACATGGGAGGGGGGGCCCAGGCGTCCGGGGGGGGGAGGGGTCACATGGGAGGGGCCCAGGCGTCCGGGGGGGGAGGGGTCACATTGGGGGGGGGCCCAAGGCACCCGGGTGGGGGGTCACGTGGGGGGGGGGGGCAGGCGTCCGGCATGGGGGGGGGGGGTAACAAGGGGAGGAGTAATGGGGAGGGGGGGCCCAAGTGTCCGGGGGGGGGGTCACATGGGAGGGGCCCAGGCGTCCGAGGGGGGGGTCACATGGAGGGGGGGGGTCACATGGCGGGGGGGGGCCCAGGCGTCCGGGGGGGGGGGGTCACATGGGGGGGGGCCCAGGCGTCCGGGGGGGGTCACAGAGGGGAGGGGGGCCCAGAAGTCCGGGGGGGGGGGTCACATGAGGGGGGGCCCAGGTGTCCGGGGGGGGGAGGGGTCACATGGGGGGGGGCCCAGGCGTCCGGGGGGGGGGGGGTCACATGGGAGGGGGACCCAGGCGTCCGGGGGGGGGGGTGGTCACATGGGAGGGGGGGGGCCCAGGTGTCCGGGGGGGGGGGGTCACGTTGGTGGGGGGGGGGGCCCAGGCGTCCGGGGGGAGGGGGCGGTTCCCACCTCGCGCCGTCTGCCCCCGGAAGTGCAGGATGAGGAAGACGACGGCCCCGGTCTGCAGGATGAGGAAGAGCGCCTCACCCCACGCGCTATGGGGGGGGGGGGGGGAATGGGGAGGGGCTTAGCGCCAGGCCCGCCCCCAAAACACCCCCCCTCCCCCCGGCCCCCCATGGGGACCCCCCACCCCTGAGAGCGGCTGTGGACCTCGGCCCCGCCCCCCTGCCTTGGCCACGCCCCTCCCCCGAGTCTCCGCCCGCCTCGTCGGGAAGCTCTGGGGGGAGCCCGAAGGCCCCGCCCCCCGCTCCTGACCCCGCCCCTTAGCCCCGCCCCTTAAAGGGACTCAGCAATGGGCACGCAAGCCCCGCCCCTTCACCATAGCCCGCCCACATAGAGCGACCCAACGGGTGATTGCATAAGCCCCGCCCCTCCCCGTGGCCCTGCCCCTCTTCGAGTCTCCGCCCACCTAATTGGGGAGCTGTGTAGGCCCCGCCCCAACCACCGCCCGGCCCCGCCCCTAGCCCCGCCCACCTAAAGGGATCCAGCAAATGCCGCATAGGCCCCGCCCCCTCCCAAAGCCCCGCCCTCCCCGTGGCCCCGCCCACCTAACTGGGAAGCTCTGGGTGTTTAGGCCCCGCCCCCGTGTCCCACCCCCCTCCCTAACCAGCGCCAGGCCCCGCCCCTACCCCGTAGCCCCGCCCCTCCGCGAGGCCCCGCCCACCTGAAGGGGATAGCGTGCGTCAGGGCGTAGGCGGTGGCCCCGCCCATCGCGAGCAGCTCCAGCAGCCCCGCCCCCACGCTGAGCCCCGCCCCGCTGCGCGCGCGCAGGAGGCGGAGCACCTGGGGGAGCTTCACTGCGCGCAACGTCAGCAGCCGCCCCCCCGGAAACGCGCGCCGCCCGGAACCGACGACACCCCGGAACCAAAGATACCCCCGGGACGAGAGACACCCCGGAACCAAAAACACCTGGGACCAAAAACACCCCCGGAACCAAAGACACCCCGGAACCAAAGATACCCGGGACCAAAGATACCCCGGAACCAAAAACACCTGGGACAAAGACACCCCGGAACCAAAGATACCCCCGGAACCAAAGATAACCCCGGAACCAAAGATACCCCGGAACCAAAAACACCTGGGACCAAGACACCCCGGAACCAAAGATACCCCCGGAACCAAAGACACCCCCGGAACCAAAGATACCCGGAACCAACGACACCCGGGACCAAAGATACCCCCCGGAACCAACGACACCCCGGAACCAAAGACACCCCGGAACCGACGACACCCCGGAACCAAAGATACCCGGAACCAAAAACACCTGGGACCAAAAACACCCCCGGAACCAAAGATACCCGGAACCAAAGACACCCCCGAACCAAAAGACACCCCGGAACCAAAGATACCCGGAACCAAAAACACCCTGGGACCAAAAAACACCCCCGGAACCAAAGATACCCGGAACCAAAGACACCCCCGGAACCAAAGACAACCCCCGGAACCAAAGATACCCCGGAACCAAAAACACCTGGGACCAAAGACACCCCGGAACCAAAGATACCCGGAACCAAAGACACCCCCGGAACCAAAGATACTCCGGGGAAACCGGGGGGTCAATGGGACCCCCCCCGGAATGGACCCTCCTATATCCCCCCCCCCCCGCCCCGTGAATCCCTTCCCCCAATTCCCCCCCACGGGGACTCCCCTCCCTTCCGCCTCCCGACGGCCCCGCCCCCTTGGCGAAGCCCCGCCCCCCCGCAGCAGCCCCGCCCCCTCACCCATGACGGAGCCGGCCACGATGACGTAGCCGAGCGCGCGGCTGAGCAGGATCCTGAGGCAGGGAACTGCGCGGGGCGGACGGGGAGAGCGCGCTCAGCGCGGCGAGGGGGACCCCCCCGCGCGGCGCACTTCCGCCCGGCGCCAACATGGCGGCGCGCGGCGCGGCCACTTTCCGCCCGGCCCCGCGCCGCCGCCGGGCGGAACCCCCCGCCCCGTACCGCCCCCCGCGGCGGTTCCGCACCGTGGAGCAGGTTGAGCCGCACGAGCAGCTCCTCGAAGCAGCGCTCGGGCAGCAGCTGCGGGACCAGCCACGCGCGCAGCGCCGCCGCCGCCATCGCCCCGCGCCGCCCCGCGCACGCGCCGCCCCGCCCACGCCGCGCGCCCATTGGCCGCCGCCGGGGGGGGGGACGGGCGGCCCCGCCCGCCGCGCGTGCGCGTTGGCGCCGCGGGGAATCGGCCGCGCGTGCGCAGAAGCGCCGAAGCCGCCCCCCCCCCCCGCACGGATTTGCACGCCGTCGCGCGTGCGCAGCGGGGCCGCCAACGCGCATGCGCACTTAAGCCCCTGCGTCTCCCCCCCCGCCTCTGCGCATGCGCACTTCCGCCCCCGTGCCTCGCTCCCTTCCCCTCTGCGCATGCGCACTTTCCGCCCCCGTGCCTCGCTCCCTCCCCCTCCGCGCATGCGTGCTGCCGCTCCCTCGCGCTTTTCCCCTCCGCGCATGCGCAGCACCGCCCCTCCTGGCGCCTCGCCCCCTTCCCCTCCGCGCATGCGCACTGCCGCCACCTCGCTTTTCCCCCTCCGAGCATGCGCACTGCCGTCCTACCCCCGCGCTTTCCCCCTCCCATCTGCGCATGCGCACTGCAGCTCCCGCCTTGGTACATGCGCATTTTCACGCTCGCCCGCGCGCTCTCCCCTCCCGCGCATGCGCACTGCCTCACCCTCGCCCCCCTTTCGCTCATGCGCATTGCCGCCTCCACGCCTCCCCCTTAGCGCATGCGCACTGCTTGCCCTCTCGCGCTTCTCCCCCCTCCCATCTGCGCATGCGCACTGCCGCCTCCACCCCTTAGCGCATGCGCACTGCTGCCCTCTCGCGCGTCTCCCCCCTCCCATCTGCACATGCGCACTGCCGCCTCCACCCCTTAGCGCATGCGCACTGCTGCCCTCTCGCGCTTCCCCCCCATCTGCACATGCGCACTGCCTTCCCCCCGCGCTTCTCCCGCCCCCACCCGCGCATGCGCATTGCCGCCTCCCCGCGCTTCCCCTCTGCGCATGCTCACTGTCGCCTCTCGCGCCTCTCCCCCTCCCCTCGGCGCATGCGCGCTGCCACCCCCTCCCCGCCCAGTGGGGTCTCCCGCCCAACATGGCGGCCGCGCTGGGCCGCGGCGCCGCCGCCCTCTGCCTCCTGCTCCGCGCGCGGCTGCGGCGGGGCCGGCGGGGAACGGGAGGCCGCCCGGAGCCGCCGCCGCCGCCGCCTCGCGGCCTGGGGCCTGCGGCGCCTGCGCGCGCCGCCATCTTGCGCCGGCCGCCGCCCGCCCTGCCCCTCCGCGGGGCGCCGCCATCTTGGGGCGCCTCCCCCGGCCGCGCGCCGCCATCTTGGGACGCCTCCCCCGGCCGCGCGCCGCCATCTTGGGACACCTCCCCCGGCCGCGCGCCGCCATCTTGGAGCGCCTCCCCCGGCCGCGCGCCGCCATCTTGGGGCGCCTCCCCCGGCCGCGCGCCGCCATCTTGCGCGGCCCCCCCGCGCGCCTCTCCCTTCCGGGGCCCCTTGGTCACGTGGTCGGCGCCGCCTGTTGCCGGCGGCAACAGCCGCGGGTCGGGTGACGGCGCAGCGCTCGGGAGGCGGCACCGGGGACGGTTGTCGCGGCAACAGCCGCGACGGCTACAGCGCTTCTAGCAACACCGCCAGGACCAACAGCGATGGCGCCCGCAACACCCGCAGCAACAACACCGCAACCCCCGCCAACAGCCGCTCTGGCTACAGCGCCGCCGGGAACAACGGAACCGCCGGCGGCGGCTCCCGCTCGCACCACGCGCTGGCGGCAGCTACAGGCGGAGAACAGCGGCCGGGGCCGGCGCGCGGACGCGCGGGGGTTGTGCGGCCGGCGGCTGTAGCCAGGCCCCGCGCGGCGCCTGTGCGGGGCGGCGGTGCCGGGGCGGCGCGGCTGTAGCGGGCGGCTGACGGCGGCCGCCTGACGGTGCCGGCTGTTGGGGACGCCCTGGTGCGACAGTCGTCACCTCGTGGCCGCCTGTTGCGCCCGGGACAACAGGCGCCCCGGGGGGTGACGGTGACAAAGAGGGTGACGGGAGGGGGAGGGGCAGGGCCCAGGTGTCCGGGAGGGGCCCGGGTGGGGGAGGGGGGGACGCCTGGGCCCCTCTTGCTGTATTGGAAATAAAGTGATTTTTTTTCATGAGAAAACCCGAAAATGGCGTTTTTTGTGTGCTGGATGCACAGGGAGGGGGCGGGGCCTGGGGTGGGGCGGGGCCTGGGGTGCATGGGGGCGGGGCCTGGGGTGGGCGGGGGGAGAGAGACCCTATAGGGAAGGGCCCAGGTGTCCGGGAAGCCCCGCCCCCCCCCCCAGGAACCGCCATTTCCGCCTGTTTTTTTTGGTCCGTTTTTATTGGTTTCCAATAAATACAGTTTACAAAAGGGGCGGGGCGAGGGGGCGGGGCACCCCGGGGGGAGGGGGCGGGGCCAGCCCGGACACCTGGGCCCCTTCCCGGACGCCTGGGCCCCCCCCGCGAGGGGTGGGGGGAGGGGAAGGGGATGGGGGGGGGGGGGTGAAGAGGGGCCGAAACTCGTTTTCCGCCTCCCCCCACGAGGGGTTTTTATTCCAAAAAGCCCAAAAAAAAAAGGGAAAAAAATAAAAAATAAAAATAAAACAACCCGAAAAAACAACCACCGGCGGGCGGGGTCCCGGCGCTCAGATGAGGTCGGCCACGTTGAGCGGCATCTCCTCGATGGACGTGTTGTAGAAGGTCTCGATGTCGCGCAGCGTCCGCTTGTCCTCCTCCGTCACCATGTTGATGGCGACGCCCTTGCGGGCCGAAGCGGCCGCCGCGACCGATCCTGGCGGGAAGGACGGGGGTCACTCGGACGCCTGGGCCCTTTCCCGGACGCCTGGGCCCTTCCGGACGCCTGGGCCCTTCCCCGGACGCCTGGGCCCCTTCCCGGGTTCCTGGGCCCCTTCCCGGACGCCTGGGCCCTTTCCCGGACGCCTGGGCCCCTTCCCGGACGCCTGGGCCCCCTTTTCTTCCTCTCCTGGGCCCCCTTCGCACCCCAAAAACAGCTGGATCCCACCTGGACACCTGGATCGGCCCCTCCCGGACGCCTGGGCCCCCCATTCCCATTCCCAGACACCAGGACCCCCCCATTCTCACTGCCAGATACCCCCCCTGTTCCCAGATGCTGGGGCCCTCCATTCCCGTTCCCGGACACCAGGGCCCCCCATTCCCATTCCCGGACGATGGGGTCCCGTCCCCGTCCCCATTCCCATTCCCGTTCCCGTTCCCATCCCCATTCCCGTTCCCATCCCCATTCCCGTCCCGTCCCCATTCCGTTCCCATTCCCATTCCCGTTCCTGTCCCTGTTCCCGTCCCCGTCCCCATTCCCATTCCCATCCCATTCCCATTCCCGTTCCCATCCCCATTCCCGTTCCCATTCCCGTTCCCATTCCCATTCCCGTCCCCGCTCCCATTCCCATTCCCGTTCCCGTCCCCCCTCATTCCCATTCCCGTCCCCGTCCCCGTTCCTGCTCCCATCCCCATTCCGTTCCCATTCCCATTCCCATTCCCGCTCCCATTCCCGTCCCCATTCCCATCCCCATCCCCATTCCCGTCCCCATTCCCATTCCCGTCCCCATTCCCGTTCCCATTCCCGTACCGGTGGATGTAGTTCTCCCGGTTCGTGGGCAGGTCGTAGTTGATGACCAGGGAAACCTGCTGCACGTCGATACCCCGGGCCTGGGGGGGGACACGGGGGGACATTAGGGGACATGGGGGGATCAGGGAGGACATGGGGGGGGGTGTTGGCAGATGGGGGGACATTGGGGACAGGGGGGACATTGGGGGACACGGGGGGGGACATTGGGGACACAGGGAGGTCAGGGGGGACATTGGGGGACACATGGGGACACAGGGGGACATTAGGGGGGTCAGGGGGAACATTAGGGACACGGGGGGACATTGGGGACATGGAGGGACATTGGGGACACGGGGGGTCAGGGGGGACATTGGGGACATGGAGGGGACATTGGGGGGGACATGGAGGGGACATTGGGGACATGGGGAGACATTGGGGATATTGAGGACATGGAGGGGTTGGGGGGACATTGGGGACACGGAGGGACATGGAGGGACATTGGGACATGGGGGGGTTGTTGGCAGACAGGGGGTCACAGGGGGGGGGTTGTAGTGTCACCCCCCCCCCCCCAACACGGCCCCGTCGCCCCCCCTGCTCTTCCAAGGAGCTACAATCCGGCCCAGCAGGGGGCTGGGCGGAGAGGGATCCTCCTTGGGGCCCGCCCGGGACGCCGGGGCCCCTCCCGGACGCCTGGGCCCCTTCCCGGACTCCTGGGCCCTTCCCGGACGCCTGGGCCCCTTCCCGGACGCCGGGGCCCTTCCCGGACGCCTGGGCCCCTTCCCGGACGCCGGGGCCCTTCCCGGACGCCTGGGCCCTTTCCCGGACGCCTGGGCCCTTCCCGGACGCCGGGGCCCTTCCCGTGGTCTCACCAGCAGGTCGGTGGTGATGAGGACGCGGCTGGAGCCGGAGCGGAATTCCCGCATGATGACGTCACGCTCCTTCTGATCCATGTCACCGTGCTGGGAAAGGGGACACGGGGGGGGGGGGGGCTGTCAGGAGCGGCCGGGGGTCCCGGTGTCCGGTGTGTCACGGAACCCCCGGCGTCCGGGTGTTGCGGAACCCCCGTGTCCGGGTGTCGCGGAACCCCCGGTGTCCGGGTGTCACGGAACCCCCGTGTCCGGGTGTCGCGGGACCCCCGTGTCCGGGTGTCACGGAACCCCCGTGTCCGGGTGTCACGGAACCCCCGGTGTCCGGGTGTCGCGGAACCCCCGGTGTCCGGGTGTCACGGAACCCCCGCGTCCGGGTGTCACGGAACCCCCGTGTCCGGGTGTCGCGGTGTCCTGCGCACCATGGCCGACACGGTGAAGTCCCGCGCGTGCATCTTCTCCGTGAGCCAGTCGACCTTGCGGCGGGTGTTGATGAAGATGACGGCCTGGGTGATGGTCAGCGTCTCGTACAGGTCGCACAGGGTGTCCAGCTTCCACTCCTGTCATAGCAACAGGCGGCGGCGGCGTCAGCAACAGCGCCCGCGGCCGCCCCGTCACACGGAGGCGGCTGCTGCATCATCTGGCATCTCCCACCGTGTCACCCGGTGTCACCTGTTGTCACCTGTTGTCACCCGGTGTCGCCCCCCTGCATCACCCGTGTCACCTGTTGTCACCCGGTGTCACCCACCTGTCCCTGTAGTTACCTGGAGTCGCCCCTTGTCACCCAGAGGCACCCGCTATGTCAACCGGTATCACCCGTTGTCACCCCGGTCACCACAAGCACCTGCCTGTGTCACCCGGGATGATCCGGTGTCACCTGGAGTCACCCGCCTGCGCCGCCTGTTGCTACCTGGAGTCACCCCCAGTATCAACCGCTACCACCTGGTGTCACCTAGAGCCACCCCCTGTCACCTGGAGTCACCTCGAGCTACTCCTCCCATCACCGCAACCTCTAAGACACAAATGGCGTCACCCGGTGTTCGCCTGACAACACCGGGCGGTGTCACCCGGCCGGTTCCGCCTGTCCCCCCCGCTCAGGGGCCGGCCCCACGGCACCGGGGGTGGCCCATGGTTCGGGGGGGGAGGGGACACAACCCTCGCTCTGCCTGGGGACACTGCGGGGGGGCCACGGGGCGTCCCGCAAATCCAAGGCCCAGGTGGGCGGCTGTAGCCGGGCGGCTGTAGCCGGGCGGCTGTAGCCCTGGGGCAGCCGTAGCCCTCTGTGGCTGTAGCCTGGCCTAACTGTAGCCCGCATAGCTGTAGCCCCAACTGGCTGTAGCCCCACACAGCCACAGCCAGACAGCTATAGCCCCATGTGACCACAGCTGTACGGCTGCAGCCCCGTGCGGCTGTAGCCCCATATGGCTGTAGCTGTGCAGCTGTAGCCTCGTGTGGCTGTAGCCCCACATGGCCGTAGCCCCATACAGCCGTAGCTGTGCAGCTGTAGCCCTGTGCAGCTGTAGCCCCACGCAGCTGTAGCTGTGCGGCTGTAGCCCCATACGACTGTAGCCCTGTGCGGCCGCAGCCCTGTGCAGCTGTAACCGTGCGGCTGTAGCCCCATGTGGCCGTAGCCGTGTGGCCATAGCTGCGTGGCTGTAGCCCCATATGACTGTAGCCCCATACGACTGTAGCTGTGTGGCCAGAGCCCTGTGCAGCCATAGCCCCATGCGGCTGTAGCTGCACGGCTGTAGCCCTGTGTGACTGTAGCCCCATACAACTGTAGCTGTGTGGCCGCAGCCCCATGCGGCTGTAGCCCCATACGACTGTAGCTGTGTGGCCAGAGCCCTGTGCAGCTGTAGCCCCGCGCGGCTGTAGCCACCTGGCTGTGGCCCCATGCGGCTGTAGCCCCGTGAGGCTGCAGCCATGTGGCCATAGCCGTGCGGCTGTAGACCCACGCGGCTGTAGCTGCCTGGCTGTAGCCCCATGCGGCTGTAGCCATGTGGACGTAGCTGCGCGACTGTAGCCCCGTGTGGCTGTAGCCCCGTGCGGCTGTAGTCACCTGGCTGTAGCCCCGTGCGGCTGTAGCTGCCTGGCTGTAGCCCCATGTGGCTGTAGCCGTGCGGCTGTAGCCCCGTGCGGCTGTAGCCGTGCGGCTGTAGCCCCGCGCGGCCATAGCTGCCTGGCTGTAGCCGCCTGGCTGTAGCCCCATGTGGCTGTAGCCATGCAGCCGTAGCCCCATGCGGCTGTAGCTGCCTGACTGTAGCCCCGTGCGGCCGTAGCCGTGCGGCTGTAGCCCGCGCGCTGTAGCTGCCTGACTGTAGCCCCGTGCGGCCGTAGCCATGCAGCCGTAGCCCCATGCGGCTGTAGCTGCCTGACTGTAGCCCCGTGTGGCTGTAGCCGTGCGGCTGTACCTCGCGCTCCACGTTGATGTAGAACTGCCGGATGCCCTCGAGCGTCAGCTCCTCCTTCTTGACCAGGATGCGGATCGGCTCCCGCATGAACTTCTTGGTGACCTCCAGGACGTCCAGGGGCATCGTGGCCGACAACAGCACGACCTGGGGACGGGGACGTCACCGCGGGGCCACCACCGCGGCCGAGGGACCCGAAACCGCAGCAAAGGGGCCCAAAACGGGACCTGGGGGGACCCAAAACTGCACCAAAGGGACCCAAAACGGGACCTGGGGGGACCCAAAACTGCACCAAAGGGACCCAAAACGGGACCTGGAGGGACCCCAAAATGGGACAAAAGGGACCCAAAATGGGACCTGGGGGGACCCGAAACCGCAGCAAAGGGACCCAAAACGGGACCTAGGGGGACCCAAACGCACCCAAAACTGAGTCAAAGGGACCCAAAATGGGACCTGGACCCTGGGGGACCCAAAACTGCAGCAAAGGGACCCAAAACGGGACCTGGGGGACCCAAACGCACCCAAAACTGAGTCAAAGGGACCCAAAATGGGACCTAGAACCTGGTGGGACCCAAAATGGGGACAAAAGGGACCCAAAACGGGACCTGAAACTTGGCGGGACCCAAAACTGCAGCAAAGGGACCCAAAATGGGACCTGGGGGGACCCAAAATGGGGACAAAAGGGACCCAAAATGGGACCTGGAACCTGGCGGGGACCCAAAACTGAGTCAAAGGGACCCAAAATGGGACCTAGAACCTGGTGGGACCCAAAATGGGGACAGGAGGACCCAAAATGGGACCTGGAACCTGGTGGGGACCCAAAATGGGGACAAAAGGGACCTAAAATGGGACCTGGAACCTGGGGGGACCCAAAACTGCAGCAAAGGGACCCAAAATGGGGACAAGAGCAAGAGGGACCCAAAATGGGACCTGGAACCTGAAGGGACCCAGAGGGACCCAAAACTGAGTCAAAGGGACCTAAAATGGGACCTGGGGGGACCCAAAACTGCACCAAAGGGACCCAAAATGGGACCTAGGGGGACCCAAAGGCACCCAAAACTGAGTCAAAGGGACCCAAAATGGGACCTGGGACCCTGGGGGACCCAAAACTGCAGCAAAGGGACCCAAAACGGGACCTGGGGGGACCCAAAACTGCACCAAAGGGACCCAAAACGGGACCTAGGGGGACCCAAAGGCACCCAAAACTGAGTCAAAGGGACCCAAAATGGGACCTAGAACCTGGTGGGGACCCAAAATGGGGACAAGAGGGACCCAAAATGGGACCTGGAACTTGGGGGGGACCCAAAATGGGGACAGGAGGGACCCAAAACTGCATCAAAGGGACCCAGAATGGGGACAAGAGGGACCCAAAATGGGACCTGGGACCTGGGGGGACCCAAAACCGCAGCAAAGGGACCCAAAACGGGACCTGGGGGGACCCAAAATGGGGACAAAAGGGACCCAAAATGGGACCTAGGGGGACCCAAAGGCACCCAAAACTGAGTCAAAGGGACCCAAAATGGTACCTGGGACCCTGGGGCCCAAAACTGCAGCAAAGGGACCCAAAACGGGACCTGGGGGGACCCAAAACTGCACCAAAGGGACCCAAAACAGGACCTGGAGGGACCCAAAATGGGGACAAAAGGGACCCAAAATGGGACCTGGGGGGACCCAAACGCACCCAAAACTGAGTCAAAGGGACCCAAAATGGACCTGGAACCTGGTGGGGACCCAAAATGGGGACAAGAGGGACCCAAAATGGGACCTGGGACCTGGGGGGACCCAAAACCGCAGCAAAGGGACCCAAAATGGGACCTGGGGGGACCCAAAGGCACCCAAAACTGAGTCAAAGGGACCCAAAATGGGACCTGGAAGGACCCAAAATGGGGACAAAAGGGACCCAAAATGGGACATGGGACCTGGGGGGACCCAAAACCGCAGCAAAGGGACCCAAAATTGGACCTGGGACCTGGAGGGGACCCAAAATTGGGGCAAGAGGGACCCAAAATGGGACCTAGAACCTGGAGGGACCCAAAATGGGGACAAGAGGGACCTGAAACTGAATCAAAGGGACCCAAAATGGGACCTAGAACCTGTGGGGACCCAAAATGGGGACAAGAGGGACCCAGAACCAGGGCCGAAAATGAGGCAAATGGGCCTAAAAAGCACCAAGAATGACCCAAAATGGAGCCAGAAAGAGCTAGGAAGGACCAAGAGGGACCCAGAACCCCCTGGAGGGGACCCAAAGGGACCCAAAAAGGGACCGAGAGGGACCTGGGACCCCCGGGACCTAGAAGACACCCCAAATTGGGCCAAAAGGACCTAAAAGAGCCCCAAAAGTAACCCCAAAAATCTCGAAAGGACCCAGGAGCCACCCAGAGGGACCCGGGACCCCGTGGGACACGGAAGGGACCCAAAAAACCCAGAACTGGCCTCAAAACGGAGCCCGGAACGACCTGAAATGGCCCCAAAAGGGACACGGGGGGGACCCGGACGCCACCCGGGGACCCCGAGGGGACCGGGGACCCCCCAGGACTGACCCAGAGGGACCTGGGACCCAAAGGGATCCAGAGGCACCTGGAGCGGCCCGGGGGGCACCTGGAAGGGAGCAGGAAGGGAGCCGGGGAGCCCGAAACGGAGCGGACCGGCCCCAAAACGGAGCAGAACGGCCCCAAAACGGAGCGGAACGGCCCCAAAACGCCCCAAAATGCGCCCGGAGGGAGCGGGAGAGCCCCAAAACAGCCCCAAACGACCCCAAAACGGAGCAGAACGGCCCCAAAACGGAGCGGAACGGCCCCAAAACGCCCCAAAACGCACCCGGAGGGAGCGGGAGAGCCCCAAAACAGCCCAAAATGACCCCAAAACGGAGCGGAACAGCCCCAAAACGGAGCGGAACGGCCCCAAAATGGAGCGGAACGGCCCCAAAACGGAGCGGAACGCGCCCGGAGGGAGCAGGAGAGCCCCCAAACAGCCCCAAACGGCCCCAAAATGGAGCAGAACGGCCCCAAAACGCCCCAAAATGCGCCCGGAGGGAGCGGGAGAGCCCCAAAACAGCCCAAAATGACCCCAAAATGGAGCAGAACGGCCCCAAAACGCCCCAAAACGCGCCCGGAGGGAGCGGGAGAGCCCCAAAACAGCCCCAAACGACCCCAAAATGGAGCAGAACGGCCCCAAAACGGAGCGGAACGGCCCCAAAACGGAGCGGAACGGCCCCAAAACGCCCCAAAACGCGCCCGGAGGGAGTGGGAGAGCCCCAAAACAGCCCCAAACGACCCCAAACGGCCCTGAAATGGAGCAAAACGACCCCAAAATGGCCCAAATGGCCTCAAAACACGCCTGGAGGGAGCGGGAGAGCCCCAAAGCAGCCCAAAATGGAGCGAAACGGCCCCAAAACACACCCAGATGGAGCAGGAGGGGCCCAAAACAGGCCAAAATGGCCCCAAAACGGAGCACAATGGCCCCAAAACGGCCCAAAGCAGCCCCAAAACGCACCCAGAGGGAGCGGGAGAGCCCAAACCGCCCTAAATACCCCCAAAATAGCCCCAAAATGGCTCAAAACGGCCCCAGAATGGGCCCAGAGGAACTGGGAGAGCCCAAACAGCCCCAAAACGGCCCCAAAACGGCCCAAAACGGCCCCAAAACGGCCCTGGGGACCCACGAGAACAAAAGGGCCTCGAGAATCACCAAAAAACCCAGAACGGCCCCAAAATGGGCCCCAACCTGCCCCCAAGAGCGCCAAAACAGCCCAAGAGCCCCCCAATTACTGTGTGACCCCCCGACCCTCCAAATTGCCCTAAAAACCCCAAAATGCCCCTCCGAAAACCCCAAAAAGGCCCCGAGGCCCCAAAATTGCCCCCATGCTTCCAAGACCCCCCAAAAACCCACTTTGTGCCCCCAAAACGGCCCCCAGGACTTCCCAAAAGACCCCAAACACCCCAAAATTACCCTAGACCCCCCAAAAGGGCCCCCAGGACCCCCCAAATTACCCCAGACTCTCTAAAAGACCCCAAATGCCCCCAAAACAGCCCCCAGGACCCCTAAAATGAACCTGAACCCCCCAAAAGGGCCCCCAAGACCTCCCAAATTACCCCAGACCCCCAAAATGACCCCAAATCCCTCCAAAATGGCCCCCAGGACCCCCAAACCCCCCAAAAGGGTCCCAGGACCCCCTAAATGACCCTCAGGACCCCCCAAATTCCCCCAAAATGGCCCCCAGGACCCCCAAAATGACCCCCAAATCCCCCCAAATGACGCCCAACCCCCCCAAAGGGTCCCAGAACCCCCAAAATGACCCCAAGCCCCCCAAAAAGACCCCAGGACCCCCTAAATGACCCCCAAATCCCCCAAAATGACCCCAGGACCCCCTAAATGACCCCAAAACCCCCCAAATTACCCCAGGACCCCCTAAATTACCCCAAACCCCCCAAAGGGCCCCTGGGACCAACTGAAACGGCCCGGGGCCCCTTAGAGCCCCCCAAAAGGGTCCCAGGACCCCCAAAATGACCCTCAGGACCCCCCAAATTCCCCCAAAACGGCCCCCAGGACACCCAAAATGACCCCAAACTCCCCAAAAAGGGTCCCAGGACCCCCCTAAATGACCCCAAACCCCCAAAATGACCCCAGACCCCCCAAAATTACCCCCAAGCCCCCAAAAGGGCCCCAGAACCCCCAAAATGACCCCAAGCCCCCCAAAAAGGTCCCAGGACCCCCTAAATGACCGCTGAACTCCCCAAAAGGGCCCCAGAACCCCCCAAAAGGCCTCAAAATGTCCCAGGACTCCCTAAATGACCCCCAAATGCCCCAAAATGACCCCAGGACCCCCAAAATGACCCCAGGACCCCCTAAATTACCCCAAACCCCCCAAAGGGCCCCTGGGACCCCCTGAAACAGCCCAGGGCCCCTTAGAGCCCCCCAAAAGGGTCCCAGGACCCCGAAAATGACCCCAAGTCCCTAAAAAAGGTCCCAGGACCCCCTAAATGACCCCAAAGCCCCCAAAATTACCCCCAAGCCCCCAAAAGGGTCCAAGAATCCCCCAAATGACCCCAAAATGGCTCAAAAGGTCCCCAAAAAGGTCCCAGGACCCCCTAAATGACCCCGGACCCCCTAAATGACTCTAAACCCCCCAAAATGACCCCAAACCCCTCAAAATTACCCCAGACCCCCCAAAATTACCCCAAATCCCCCCAAATTACCCCAGACCCCCCCCAAAGGGCCCCTGGGACCCCCTGAAACAGCCCAAGGCCCCTTAGAGCTCCCAAAAGGCTCCAAAAAGCGCCCTGAAAGGCTCCAAAAAGCGCCCCAAAAGGCTCCAAAAAGCGCCCGAAACGCCCCAAAACGACGCCCCGAAGCGGCGCAGATGTCCCCGTGTGTCCCCCCCCGTGTCCCCCCAGTGTCCCCAGTGTCCCCATCGTGTCCCCATGTGTCCCCAACCTGCGTGTTCCCGCTCAGCTTCTGGAAGATGTCGTAGATCTGGTCCTTGAAGCCCCTGCTCAGCATCTCGTCGGCCTCGTCCAGCACGAACATCTTGATGAACTTGGGGGCTGGGGGGGTAATTAGCGACGGGGGGGTTAATGAGCGAGGGGGGGAATTAGGGAGGGGGGTTTGGGGGGAATTGAGGGGATTTTGGGGGGTTTTGAGGGGATTTTGGGGGGTTTTGGGGCGGTTTTTGGATGGTGAAGGAGGGTTTGGGGAGGCTTCATCCAACACCAACATCTTGATGAACTTGGGGGCTGGGGGGGTAATTAGCAAAAAGGGGGGGGTAATTAGTGAGATGGGGGCTAATTAGTGAATTCCCCAAGGAAGGTTTTGGGGGGAATTGAGGGGATTTTGGGGGGTTTTTTGGATGGTGAAGGAGGGTTTGGGGAGGCTTCATCCAACACCAACGTCTTGATGAACTTGGGGGTGGAGGGGGGGTAATTAGTGTGTGTGGGGGGTAATTAGTGAGGGGGGTAATTGGTGAGATGGGGGTTAATTAGTGAAGTCCCCAAGGGAGGTTTTGGGGGGAATTGAGGGGATTTTGGGGGGAATTGAGGGGATTTTGGGGGGTTTTTTGGATGGTGAAGGAGGGTTTGGGGAGGCTTCATCGAACATCAACATCTTGATGAACTTGGGGGCTGGGGGGGTAATTAGCGACGGGGGGGGTTAATGAGCGAGGGGGGGAATTACGGAGGGGGCTTTGGGGGGAATTGAGGGGATTTTGGGGGGTTTTGAGGGGATTTTGGGGGGTTTTGGGGCAGTTTTTGGATGGTGAAGGAGGGTTTGGGGAGGCTTCATCCAACACCAACGTCTTGATGAACTTGGGGGCTGGGGGGGTAATTAGCGATGGGGGGGGTAATTGGTGAGATGGGGGTTAATTAGTGAAGCCCCCAAGGGAGGTTTTGGGGGGAATTGAGGGGATTTTGGGGGGAATTGAGGGGATTTTGGGTGTTTTGGATGGTGAAGGAGGGTTTGGGGAGGCTTCATCGAACATCAACATCTTGATGAACTTGGGGGCTTGGGGGGTAATTAGTGTGTGTGGGGGGGTAATTAGTGAGTGGGGGGTAATTAGTGAGCAGGGGGGTAATTAGTGAAGCCCCCAAGGGAGGTTTTGGGGGGAATTGAGGGGATTTTGGGTGTTTTGGATGGTGAAGGAGGGTTTGGGGAGGCTTCATCGAACATCAACATCTTGATGAACTTGGGGGCTGGGGGGGTAATTAGCGACGGGGGGGTAATTAGTGAGATGGGGGTTAATTAGTGAAGCCCCCAAGGGAGGTTTTGGGGGGAATTGAGGGGATTTTGGGGGGAATTGAGGGGATTTTGGGTGTTTTGGATGGTGAAGGAGGGTTTGGGGAGGCTTCATCGAACATCAACATCTTGATGAACTTGGGGGCTGGGGGGGTAATTAGCGACGGGGGGGTTAACGAGCGAGGGGGGGAATTAGGGAGGGGGGTTTGGGGGGAATTGAGGGGATTTTGGGGGGTTTTGAGGGGGTTTTGGGGCGGTTTTTGGATGGTGGAGGGTTTGGGGAGGCTTCATCCAACACCAACGTCTTGATGAACTTGGGGGCTGGGGGGGTAATTAGCGATGGGGGGGTAATTAGTGAGATGGGGGTTAATTAGTGAAGCCCCCAAGGGAGGTTTTGGGGGGAATTGAGAGGATTTGGGGGGAATTGAGGGGATTTTGGCTGTTTTGGATGGTGAAGGAGGGTTTGGGGAGGCTTCATCGAACACCAACGTCTTGATGAACTTGGGGGCTGGGGGGGTAATTAGCAAGCGGAGGGGGTAATTAGTGAGGGGGGTAATTAGGGAGGTGCCCGAGGAGGATTTTGGGGGGAATTGAGGGGATTTTGGGTGTTTTTTGGATGGTGAAGGAGGGTTTGGGGAGGCTTCATCCAACACCAACATCTTGATGAACTTGGGGGCTGCGGGGGTAATTAGCGACGGGGGGGATAATTAGTGAGGGGAGTAATTAGGGAGGTGCCTGAGGAGGGTTTTGGGGGGGTTTTAAGGGGATTTTGGGGGGAATTGAGGGGATTTTGGGTGTTTTTTGGATGGTGAAGGAGGGTTTGGGGAGGCTTCATCCAACACCAACGTCTTGATGAACTTGGGGGCGGAGGGGGGGTAATTAGCGATGGGGGGGGTAATTGGTGAGATGGGGGTTAATTAGTGAACTCCCCAAGGGAGGTTTTGGGGGGAATTGAGGGGATTTTGGGTGTTTTTTGGATGGTGAAGGAGGGTTTGGGGAGGCTTCATCCAACACCAACGTCTTGATGAACTTGGGGGCTGGGGGGGTAATTAGCAAGCGGAGGGGGTAATTAGTGAGGGGGGTAATTAGGGAGGTGCCCGAGGAGGGTTTTGGGGGGAATTGAGGGCATTTTGGGGGGAATTGAGGGGATTTGGGGTGTTTTGGATGGTGAAGGAGGGTTTGGGGAGGCTTCATCGAACACCAACGTCTTGATGAACTTGGGGGCTGGGGGGGTAATTAGCAATGGGGGGGGGTAATTGGTGAGATGGGGGTTAATTAGTGAACTCCCCAAGGAAGGTTTTGGGGGGAATTGAGGGGATTTTGGGGAGTTTTGGATGGTGAAGGAGGGTTTGGGGAGGCTTCATCCAACACCAACGTCTTGATGAACTTGGGGGTGGAGGGGGGGTAATTAGTGTGTGTGAGGGGGTAATTAGTGAGGGGGGTAATTAATGAGATGGGGGTTAATTAGTGAAGCCCCCAAGGGAGGTTTTGGGGGGAATTGAAGGGGTTTGGGGGCATTTGGGGGTTTTAGGGTATTTGGGGGGGATTTCTGGGGCTTTCGGGGGCATCTGGGGCAATTTCCAGGGTTTTGGGGCCATTTCCAACATTTTGGGGTGTCTGAGGGGATTTTGGGCTGATTTCCGGTCGTTCTGGGTGTCCAAGCTGATTTTGGGGCCTTTTCTGGGTATTTTGGGGGTGTCCAAGCTGTTTTTGCAGCCGTTTATGGGGTTTTGGCGTGTTGGAGGGGATTTTGGGGCCATTTCCAGAATTTTGGGGCTGTTTCCGGGGTTTTTGGTGCTGAGCTGCTTCTGCAGCCATTCCCTGCTGTTTCGGGGCCGTTTCCTGGGTTTTTGGGGTGTCCGAGGTGGTTTTGGTGCCATTTCCTGGGTTTTTGGGTCCTTTCCCAGAGCTTTGGGGTGTCTCAGCTGGTTTTGGGGCCATTTCCCCGGTTTTGGGGCTCTCCGACCTGGTTTTGGGGCCATTTCCCAGGCTTTGGAGCTGCCTGAGCTGGTTTTGGGGCCATTTCCTGCCTTTTTGGGGCCATTTCCCAGGTTTTGGAGCTGCCTGAGCTGGCTTTGGGGCCGTTTTCCCTGGTTTTGGGGCTGTTTCCTGGGTTTTTCGGGTATCCGAACTGGTTTTGGGGCAGTTTCACAGGTTTTTGGGGCACCGAGCTCATTCTGGGGTCGTTTCCCAGGTTTTGGGGCTGTCCGAGCTGGTTTTCGGGGCCGTTTCCCGGATTTTTGGGGCCGTTTTCCCCGTTTTTGGGGCCGCTCTCAGGCTCTGCGTCGTGATCAGCCCCGTCGCGGTGGCCCCGGTGGCCCCAGCAGGACGCGGGGACCCCGGTGGCCCCGGGGGGTCATGTGACACGCATGGGTCATCACCGAGCGGCCAATGGGGACACGGGGAGGTCATGTGACACGCATGGGTCATCACCGAGCGGCCAATGGGGACGCGGGGAGGTCACGTGACACGCATGGGTCATCACCGAGCGGCCAATGGGGACGCAGGGGGGGTCATGTGACACGCATGGGTCATCACCGAGCGGCCAATGGGGACGCGGGGAGGTCAGGTGACACGCACGGGTCATCACCGAGCGGCCAATGGGGACGCAGGGGACAACTGGGGACCCCCTGGGGCCACCCCGGAACAGCTTGGGGACATGGGGACACAATGGGGACACAATGGGGACACAATGGGGCAATGGGGACAAGGAAAGGGCCACCCAGTGACACGAGGGGACACAATGGGGACAAGGAAAGGGCCACCCAGTGACACGAGGGGGACACAAGGGACCTCCTAGTGACACGAGGGACCGTGGGGGGACATGAGGGGACAATGACAGGCCCCTAGTGACATGTAGGGACATGAGGGGACCAATGAGGGACCTCCTGGTGACATGAGGGACCATATGGGGACACAAGGGACCGTGTGGGGACATGAGGGCACCAATGAGGGACCCCTAATGACACGAGGGACTTTGTGGGGACACGAAGGGACCAATGAGGGGCCTCCTGGTGACACAAGGGGACATGAGGGGACAACAAGGGGCCCCTAGTGACACATGAGGACATGAGGGGACACATGGGGACTAATGAGGAGCCACCTGGTGACATGAGGGACCATATGGGGACACAAGAGACCCTAATGACACAAGGGACCGTGTGGGGACACAAGGGACCAATGAGGGGCCTCCTGGTGACACAAGGGGACATGAGGGGACAACAAGGGGCCCCTAGTGACACATGAGGACATGAGGGGACACATGGGGACTAATGAGGAGCCACCTGGTGACATGAGGGACCATATGGGGACACAAGAGACCCTAATGACACAAGGGACCGTGTGGGGACACATGGGGACCAATGAGGGGCCTCCTGGTGACACGAGGGGACATGAGGGGACACGAGAGACTTGGTGGGGACACAAAGGGACCAATGAGGGGCCTCCTGGTGACATGAGGGACCGTGTGGGGACATGAGGGGACAACGAGGGGCCCCCAGTTACACGTGAGGACAGGTGGGGACACATGGGGACCAATGAGGACCCCCTAATGACACAAGGGACTTTGTGGGGACACGAAGGGGCCAACGAGGGGCCTCCTGGGGACACATGGGGACACTGGGTGGCCCCTGGTGACACATAAGGACACGAGGGGACCAATGAGGGGCCTCCTGGTGACATGAGGGACCACGTGGGGACACGAGGGACCATGCGGAGACACGAGGGGCCAATGAGGGTCCCCTAATGACACAAGGGACTTTGTGGGGACATGAAGGGACCAATGAGGGGCCTCCTGGTGACACAAGGGACCGTGTGGGGACATGAGGGGACGACGAGGGGCCTTCTGGTGACATGAGGGACCGTGTGGGGGACACAAAGGGACCAATGAGGGGCCTCCTGGGGACATGAGGGACCACGTGGGGACACGAGGGGACCAATGAGGGACCCCTAATGACACGAGGGACTTGGTGGGGACACAAAGGGGCCAACGAGGGGCCCCTAGTGACATATGAGGACATGAGGGGACATGAGGAGATCAATGAGGGGCCTCCTGGTGACACGAGGGACCACGTGGGGACACAAAGGGACCAATGAGGGTCCCCTAATGACACAAGGGACTTTGTGTCCCCACAAAGGGACCAATGAGGGGCCTCCTGGTGACACAAAGTGACAAGAAGGGACAACGAGGGGCCCCTAGGGACACATAAGGACATGAGGGGACACATGGGGACCAATGAGGAGCCTCCTGGTGACACGAGGGACCGTGTGGGGACACGAAGGGGCCAACGAGGGGCCTTGTGGTGACATGTGGGGCCAAATGTGAAGCAACGAGGGCCCCGAGTGCCGCGTGGTGGCACTTGGGGACATTGGGTGGCACTTGGGGACACCAGGGGACACTCACAGAGGTAGCGGCGGTTGAGCATGTCGAAGACGCGGCCCGGGGTGCCCACGATGATGTGGGGAGCCTCCATCTGCAGCTTCTGCACCTCGGCGCGCACGTTGGTGCCCCCGATGCAGGCGTGACACGAGGCGCCCATGTAGTCCCCGAGGGCCATGACCACCTTCTGGATCTGCAGGGGGGAGTCCACAGGGAGCTGGGCCGAAACGGGCCGAAACGGCCCCAAAAACGGCCCAAAACGGCCCAAAATACACCCAAACGGCCCCAGAACGGCCCAAAACAGCCCAAAATACACCCAAACGGCCCCAAAGCACCCCAAAATACACCCAAACGGCCCCAAAACGCCCCAAAACGGCCCCGAAACGGCCCGGAATGGGAGCGGAATGGCCCCGGAACACCCCAAAATGGCCCCAAAACGGCCCAAAACAGCCCCGGAACGACCCAAAATGGCCCCAAAACGTCCCTGAAACGGCCCAAAACGGCCCCGGAATGCCCCAAAATGGCCCCAAAACAGCCCAAAATGGCCCCAAAACGGCCCAAAATGGTCCCGGAACGGCCCGAAACGGTCCTGGAACGGCCCGAAACGGCACCGAACACCCCAAAATGGCCCCGGAACGGCCCAAAATGGCCCCAAAACGACCCAGAACGGCCTGAAACGGCCCCGGAACGCCCCAAAACGGCCCAAAACGGTCCCGGAATGGCCCGAAACAGCCCCAGAACGGCTCAGAACGGCCCAAAACGGCCCCGGAACGGCCCAGAACGGCCCAAAACGGCACCGGAACGCCCCAAAACAGCCCTGGAACAGCCCGAAACGGCCCCAGAACGGTCCCGGAACGGCCCAAAACGGCGCCGGAACGGCCCCAAATCCACCCAAACGGCCCCAAAGCGCCCCCAAACGCGCACGTTGGTGCCCCCGATGCAGCGTGACACGAGGCGCCCATGTAGTCCCCGAGGGCCATGACCACCTTCTGGATCTGCAGGGGGGAGTCCACAGGGAGCTGGGCCGAAACGGGCCGAAACGGCGCCGAAACGGCCCAAAAGGGTCCAAAATACACCCAAATCGCTCCGAAACACCCCAGAATGGCCCAAAATACACCCAAATGGCTCCGAAACGCCCCAGAATAGCTCAAAATATACCCAAATGGCTCCGAAACGGCCCCGAAACGCCCCAAAACGGGCCAAGATACACCCAAATGGCTCTGAAACGGCCCAAAACGGCCCAAAATACACCCAAATCGCTCCGAAACGGCCCAAAACGTCCCAAAACGGTCCGAAACGGCCCAAAACAGCCCCAAAATACACCCAAATGGCTCTGAAACGGCCCAAAACGGCTCCAAAACGGCCCAAAATACACCCAAATGGCTCCGAAACGGCCCAAAACAACACAAAACGGTCTGAAACGGCCCAAAACGGCCCCAAAATACACCGAAATGCCTCTGAAACGGCCCAAAACACCCCAAAACCAGCCCAAAATACACCCAAACAGCCCCAAAGCGCCCCAAAACGGCCCCAAAATGGCCTCAAAATACACCCAAACGGTCCCAAATGGCCCCATAGCGCCCCCAAAACACCCCAGAATGGCCCAAAATACACCCAAATGCCTCTGAAAGGCCCCAAAACGGCCCCAACACACACCAAAACGGCCCGAAATACACCCAAATGGCTCTGAAATGCCCCAAAACAGCCCCAAAACACTCCAAAATACCCCAAAATACACCTAAACGGCCCCAAAACATGCCAAAACCAGCCCAAGCCATCCCAAAATGGCCCTAAACTGCCCCGAAACACCCCATGTAGCCCCTACAGCCCCTCCATATGCCCCAAAAAGCCCCTATAGCCCCCAAACATCCCATATCTCTTCCCTATACCCCACAAAGAACTCCCATAGCCCCCAAAGGACCCCTATAGCCCCTATAGAGCCCCCAAAAGCTCCTATACCCTCCAAACATCCCATATCTCTTCCCTATAGCCCCCAAAAAGCCCCTATACCCCCCAAAGGGCCCCTATAGCCCCCAAAGGGCCCCCAAAGAGGCCCTATAGCCCCTATAGAGCCCCCAAAAGCTCCTATACCCTCCAAACATCCCATATCTCTTCCCTATAGCCCCCCAAAAGCCCCTATACCCCCCAAAAGGCCCCTATAGTCCCTACAGCCCCCAAAGAGCCCCTATAGCCCCCAAAGGGCCCCTATCTCTTCCCTATAGCCTCCAAAGAGCCCCTATAGTCCCCAAAAGGCCCCTATAGCCCCCAAAGGGCCCCTATCTCTTCCCTATACCCCCCCAAAGGGCCCCTATAGCCCCCAAAGGGTCCCTATCTCTTCCCTATACCCCCCAAAGAGCCCCTATAACCCCTATAGCCCCCAAAGGGCCCCTATCTCTTCCCTATAGCCCCCAAAGAGCCCCTATAGCCCCCAAAGGGCCCCTATAGCCCCCAAAGGGCCCCTATAGCCCCCAAAGGGCCCCCAAAGAGCCCCTACAGCCCCTCTACATGCCCCAAAAAGCCCCTATACCTCCCAAACATCCCCTATCTCTTTTCTATACCCCCCCCAAAGGGCCCCTATAGCCCCTATAGCCCCCAAAGGGCCCCTATAGACCCCAAAGAGCCCCCAAAGGGCCCCTATAGACCCCAAAGGGCCTCTACAGCCCCTCTACATGCTCCAAAAAGACCCTATACCCCCTAAACACCCCCTATCTCTTCCCTATACCCCCCAAACAGCCCCTATAGTCCCCATGTAGCCCCTACAGCCCCTCTATATCCCCCAATCAGCCCCTATATCCCCTAAACATCCTGTATCTCTTCCCTATAGCCCCCAAAGAGCCCCTATCTCTTCCCTATAGCCCCCAAAGGGCCCCTATAGCCCCCACGCAGCCCCCATAGCCCCCAAAGGGCCCCTATAGCCCCTATAGCCCCCCCAAAGAGCCCCTATAGCCCCCAAAGGGCCCCTATAGCCCCCACGCAGCCCCCATAGCCCCCAAAGGGCCCCTATAGCCCCTATACCCCCCAAAGGGCCCCTATAGCCCCCAAAGGGCCCCTATAGCCCCCACACACCCCATAGCCCCCAAAGGGCCCCTATACCCCCCAAAGGGCCCCTATAGCCCCCAAAGAGCCCCTATAGCCCCTATAGCCCCCCAAAGGGCCCCTATAGCACCCACGCAGCCCCCATAGCCCCCAAAGGGCCCCTATAGCCCCTATACCCCCCCAAAGGGCCCCTATAGCTCCCAAAGGACCCGTATAGCCCCCAAAGGGCCCCCTACAGCCCCTCTACATACCCCAAAAAGCCCCTATACCCCCCAAACATCCCCTATCTCTTCCCTATAGCCCCTACAGCCCCCAAAGGACCCCTATAGCCCCCAAAGGGCCCCTATACCCCCCAAAGGACCCCTATAGCCCCCAAAGGGCCCCTATAGCCCCTATAGGGCCCCTGTGCCCCGGGCATGAAGCGGCGCCGGCACGGCCGCGGGCGCCGGGATGAGCCGGGACCGTCGCTCTCCCCCCCGCCGGATTCGGGCGGGGCGCCACCGGGGGGCGCCCCCCTGCCCAGGCGGCGGGGGGGGGGGCCCTATAGATCCCCCTATAGATCCCCCCCCCGCCCCGCGCTATAGGTACCTGCTGGGCGAGCTCGCGCGTGGGCGCCAGCACCAGGGCCTGCGTGGCCTTGAGGTCCAGCTCGACCTGCTGCAGGATGGAGATGGCGAAGGTGGCGGTCTTGCCGGTGCCCGACTGCGCCTGCGCGATCACGTCGTACCCTATAGGAACGTATAGAAACGTATAAGAACCTATAGACTATGTGTAAGAGACCTACGGTGCCTATGGAGCCCATAGAGCCCATAGGGGACACATGGAGGGGGTGAACGTGGCCGTCTTGCCGGTGCCCGACTGCGCCTGCGCGATCACGTCGTACCCTATAGGAACGTATAGAAACGTATAGGAACCTATGGAGCACGTATAGGGGACACACGGTGTCTATGGAGCCCATAGAGCCCATAGAGGACACGTGGAGGGGGTGAACGTGGCCGTCTTGCCGGTGCCCGACTGCGCCTGCGCGATCACGTCGTACCCTATAGGGACGTATAGAAACGTATAGGAACCTATAGACTATGTGTAAGAGACCTACGGTGCCTATGGAGCCCATAGAGCCCATAGGGGATATGTGGAGATGGTGAACGTGGCCGTCTTGCCGGTGCCCGACTGCGCCTGCGCGATCACGTCCTACCCTATAGGAACGTATAGAAACGTATGGAGCACGTATAGGGGACACACGGTGTCTATGGAGCCCATAGAGCCCATAGGGGACACGGGCAGTGGGTGAACGTGGCCGTCTTGCCGGTGCCCGACTGCGCCTGCGTGATCACGTCGTACCCTATAGGAACGTATAGAAACGTATAGGAACCTATGGAGCATGTATAGGGGACGCACAGTGTCTATGGAGCCCATAGAGCCCATAGGGGACACGTGGAGGGGGTGAACGTGGCCGTCTTGCCGGTGCGCGACTGCGCCTGCGCGATCACGTCGTACCCTATAGGAACGTATAGGGACATATAGAAACCTACAGAACACGTCTAAGATACTCATGGTGTCTATGGACCCCATAGAGGACACGTGGAGGGGGTGAACGTGGCCGTCTTGCTGGTGCCCAACTGCGCCTGCGCGATCACGTCGTACCCTATAGGGACATATAGAAACGTATAGGAACCTATGGAGCATGTATAGGGGACGCACGGTGTCTATGGAGCCCATAGAGCCCATAGGGGACAGAGGGAGCAAACGTGGCCGTCCTGCCAGTGCCCGACCGCGCCTGCGCGATCACGTCGTACCCTATAGGGACGTATAGAAACGTATAGGAACCTATAGACTATGTGTAAGAGACCTACGGTGCCTATGGAGCCTATAGAGCCCATAGGGGACACGTGGAGGGGGTGAACGTGGCCGTCTTGCCGGTGCCCGACTGCGCCTGCGCAATCACGTATAGGACCCTATAGGACCATATAGAACCTATACGTACACCTGATACCTATGGAACACGTATAGGTGACAGCCCCTATGAAACCCATAAAACC
>NW_028289658.1:0-100909 GCF_059628265.1 Tinamus guttatus | reverse complement strand
TATACAGGGATTTGGGGGGGTCCACGGGACTCTGGGATATACAGGGATTTGGGGGGTGTCTGTGGGACTGGGATGCACAGGGATTTGGGGGGCTTCCTTTGGACTCTGGATGCACAGGGATCTGGGCGGGGTCTGTGGGACTCTGGGGTAGACAGGGATTTGGGGGCTTCCATGGGACTTGGATGCACAGGGATTTGGGGGGGTCCGTGGGACTGTGGGATACACAGGGATTTGGAGGGTGTCCATTAGACTCTGGGATGCGCAGGGATTTGGGAGGGGGGTCCGTGGGACTTGGATGCACAGGGATTGGGGGGTGTCTGTGGGATGCGCAGGGATTTGGGGGGGTCCGTGGGACTTGGATGCACAGGGATTGGGGGGTGTCTGTGGGATGCGCAGGGATTTGGGAGGGGGTCCGTGGGGCTCCAAATTGCTGGAACACCCAGGATTTGGAGGCGGGGGGGGCTCTTCCCGCATCCCCCCGATTCCCTCGCGGTGACTCGGGATACGGGGCCCCTTCCTCCCCTGACCCCCCCATCCCCGCAGGCTCCAGCTGGCCGGTGCCCCCCGAGGCCGCCGCGGAGCCGCCGCGCCCCCCCGCTCCCCCCGACGCCGCCGCGGAGCCGCCGCGGCCGCCGGACGCCGCCGCGGAGCCGCCGCGCGCGGAGGCGGACGCGGAACCGGAGCTGGAGACGCTGCTGCAGCTGCCGGCGGGCGCCGAGGGGCTGGCGCGGCCGCTGAGCCCCACGCGGCTCCCGCCGCGGCTGCCCACGGAGGTGCCCGCGCTGCGCGAGGCCGCGCGGGAGCTGGCGCAGCTGCCGCGGCCGCTCAAGCGCCGCGGCTCCATGGAGCAGAGCGCGGGGCCGCCGCCGCCGCCGCCGCACGCCCGCCAGTACCAGCAGCTCATCAGCCGCCTCCTGCACCACCGCGCCCGCCGCGACGACGACGGCGGCGGCACCGACCCGCCGCCCCCGCCGCCGCCGCCGCCGGCCGCCGACAGCCCCCCGCCCGCCCCGCCGGAGCCCCCCGCCAGCCCCCGGGCCAGCCCGGTGAGCGCCGGAGCCGTCCGGGGCTCGGCCCGGGTGTCCCCAAGGGGGTGGGTGGTGCCTGATGGTCACCCCGGTGTCCCCGAGGGGCTGAGTGGTGCCCTGTGGTCACACTGGTGTCCCCAGGGGGCTGGGCGGTGCCATGAGGTGCCCAATTGTCACCCCGGGTGTCCCCAAGGGGCTGGGTGGTGGCCAATGGTCACCCTGGTGTCCCCAAGGGGCTGGCTGGTGCCCTGTGGTCACCCTGCTGTCCCCAAGGGGGTGGGTGGTGCCCTGTGGTCACTCCAGTGTCCCCAAGGGGCTGGGTGGTGCCTGATGGTCACCCCGGCGTCCCCGAGGGGCTGAGTGGTGCCCTGTGGTCACACTGGTGTCCCCAGGGGGCTGGGCGGTGCCATGAGGTGCCCAATTGTCACTCCTGGTGTCCCCAAGGGGGTGGGTGGTACCCTGAGGTGCCCAATTGTCACCCCTGGTGTCCCCAAGGGGCTGGGTGGTGGCCAATGGTCACCCTGGTGTCCCCAAGGGGCTGGGCGGTGCCCAATGGTCACCCTGGTGTCCCCAAGGGGCTGGGTGGTGGCCAGTGGTCACCCTGGTGTCCCCAAGGAGCTGGATCATGCCTGACGGTCACCCTGGTGTTCCCAAGGGGGTGGGTGGTGCCCTGTGGTCACTCCGGTGTCCCCAAGGGGCTGGATGGTGCCCTGTGGTCACCCTGGTGTCCCCAAGGAGCTGGGCAGTGGCCAATGGTCACACTGGTGTCCCCAAGGAGCTGGGTGGTGCCCTGAGATGCCCAATTGTCACCCCTGGTGTCCGCAAGGGGCTGGGTGGTGACCCCGAGGTGCTTGGTGGTGCCCAATGGTCCCTCCTGGTGCCCCCGTGTCCCCTCGAGCCACACTGTCCCATCGAGCCGTGTTGTCCCCACAGTGTCCCCATATCCCTCAGGCCATGCTCTCCCCGCGTCCCTCGAGCTGCGCTGTCCCCTCGAGTAGCACTATCCCCACTGTGTCCCTGCGTCCCTCAAGCCGCACTGTCCCATGTCCCCTTGAGCCGGGCTGTCCCCGCAGTGTCTGTGCACTGTTCCCGCACTGTCCCTGCACTGTCCCCTCGAGCTGTGCTGTCCCCGTGCTGTCCCGTGTCCCTCAAGCCGCGCTGTCCCCGTCCTGTCCCCTCGAGCCTCCGTGTCCCCGTGCTATCCCCGCGGTGTCCCCGCGCTGTCCCCGCGTCCCCTCAAGCCGCGCTGTCCCCGTGCTGTCCCCTCCAGTCTCCGCATCCCCGCGCTGTCCCCGCGTCCCCTCGAGCCGCGCTGTCCCCGCAGGAGCGGCGCTCGCCCTGCGCTGTCCCCGCGCTGTCCCCTCGCTGGGTCCCCTCGAGCCGCGCTGTCCCCGTGCTGTCCCTGTGCTGTCCCCGCACTGTCCCTCGTCCCCCGAGCCGCGCTGTCCCTGCACTGTCCCCGCGCCCCTCGAGCTGCTGTGTCCCCGCGCTGTCCCCGTGTCCCTCAAGCCGCGCTGTCCCGCAGGAGCGGCGCTCGGCCCTGCGCTGTCCCCACGCTGTCCCCACGCTGTCCCCGCACTGTCCCCGTGTCCCCTTGAGCCGCTGTGTCCCCGCGCTGTCCCCGCAGGAGCGGCGCTCGGCACTGCGCTGTCCCCGTGCTGTCCCCACGCTGTCCCCACGCTGTCCCCGCGCTGTCCCACGCGCTGTCCCCGCAGGAGCGGCGCTCGGCCCTGCGCTGTCCCTGCGCTGTCCCCGCACTGTCCCCACGCTGTCCCCGCGCTGTCCCCGTGTCCCTCAAGCCGCGCTGTCCCCGCAGGAGCGGCGCTCGGCCCTGCGCTGTCCCCGCGCTGTCCCCGCACTGTCCCCACGCTGTCCCCCACGCTGTCCCCGCGCTGTCCCCGTGTCCCTCGAGCCGCGCTGTCCCCGCAGGAGCGGCGCTCGGCCCTGCGCTGTCCCTGTGCTGTCCCCGCACTGTCCCCCGCGCTGTCCCCGCGCTGTCCCCGTGTCCCTCGAGCCGCGCTGTCCCCGCAGGAGCGGCGCTCGGCCCCGCGCTGTCCCCACGCTATCCCCACGGTGTCCCGTGTCCCTCAAGCCGCGCTGTCCCCGCAGGAGCGGCGCTCAGCCCTGCGCTGTCCCCGCGCTGTCCCCGCACTGTCCCCGCGCTGTCCCCGCGCTGTCCCCGCGTCCCTTCAAGCCGCGCTGTCCCCGCAGGAGCGGCGCTCGGCCCTGCGCTGTCCCCGCGCTGTCCCCGTGCTGTCCCCGCACTGTCCCCGCGCTGTCCCCGCGCTGTCCCCGCGCTGTCCCCGTGCTGTCCCTGCGCTGTCCCCGCGCTGTCCCCGCGCTGTTCCCGCGCTGTCCCCGTGTCCCTCAAGCCGCGCTGTCCCCGCAGGAGCGGCGCTCGGCCCTGCGCTGTCCCCGTGCTGTCCCCACGCTGTCCCCGCGCTGTCCCCGCGTCCCCTCGAGCCGCGCTGTCCCCGCAGGAGCGGCGCTCGGCACTGCGCTGTCCCCGTGCTGTCCCCACGCTGTCCCCGCGCTCTCCCCACGCTGTCCCCCGCGCTGTCCCCGTGTCCCTCAAGCCGCGCTGTCCCCGCAGGAGCGGCGCTCGGCCCTGCGCTGTCCCCGCGCTGTCCCCGCGCTGTCCCCCACGCTGTCCCCGCGCTGTCCCCGTGTCCCTCGAGCCGCGCTGTCCCCGTGCTGTCCCCGCGCTGTCCCCGTGTCGTCCCCGTGTCCCTCAAGCCGCGCTGTCCCCGCAGGAGCGGCGCTCGGCCCCGCGCTGTCCCCACGCTGTCCCTGCGCTGTCCCCGCACTGTCCCCGCGCTGTCCCCGTGTCCCTCAAGCCGCGCTGTCCCCGCAGGAGCGGCGCTTGGCCCTGCGCTGTCCCCATGCTGTCCCCGCGCTGTCCCCGTGTCCCTCAAGCCGCGCTGTCCCCGCAGAGCGCCGCTCGGCCCTGCGCTGTCCCCGCGCTGTCCCCACGCTGTCCCCGCGCTGTCCCCGTGTCCCTCAAGCCGCGCTGTCCCCGCAGGAGCGGCGCTCGGCCCTGCGCTGTCCCCGCGCTGTCCCCGCGCTGTCCCCGTGTCCCTCAAGCCGCGCTGTCCCCGCGCTGTCCCCGCGCTGTCCCCATGTCCCTCGAGCCGCGCTGTCCCCGCAGGAGCGGCGCTCGGCCCTGCGCTGTCCCCGTGCTGTCCCCGTGCTGTCCCCACGCTGTCCCGCGCTGTCCCCGCGCTGTCCCCGTGTCCCTCAAGCCGCGCTGTCCCCGCAGGAGCGGCGCTCGACCCTGCGCTGTCCCCGCGCTGTCCCCGCACTGTCCCCACGCTGTCCCCACGCTGTCCCCGCGCTGTCCCCGCGCTGTCCCCGTTTCCCTCGAGCCGCGCTGTCCCCGCGCTGTCCCCGCGCTGTCCCCGCACTGTCCCCACGCTGTCCCCGCGCTCTCCCCACGCTGTCCCCGCGCTGTCCCCGTGTCCCTCAAGCCGCGCTGTCCCCACGCTGTCCCCGCGCTGTCCCCACGCTGTCCCCGCGCTGTCCCCGTGTCCCTCGAGCCGCGCTGTCCCCACAGGAGCGGCGCTCGGCCCTGCGCGGCCCCTCGTCGCCCCGCAGGCGCCCCAAGGGCCGCGTGCGCCTCGACCCGCTGGTGCTGCTGCTGGACGCGGCGCTCACCGGGGAGCTCGACGTGGTGCAGCAGGCGGTGGCCGAGGTGCGACGGGGACGGGGGACGCTGGGGGCCAGCGGGACGGGGGTGGCCGTGGGGGTGGCACCAGGGACGGGGCACTTAGTGCAAAGTGGATGGAGGGGGGGGACACCAGGGGACAGGGTGGCAGGTGGAGATGGGGGGACACCAAGGGACAGGGTGGCAGGTGGTTGGGAATGGGGACGCACCAAGGGACAGGGTGGCAGGTAGGTGGAGATGGAGGGACACCAAGGGACAGGGTGGCAGGTGGGTGGAGATGGGGGGACACCAAGGGACAGGGTGGCAGGTGGATGGAGATGGAGGGACACCAAGGAGGAACAAGGTGCTTGGGGACAGGTGGATGGGGATGGAGGGACAGCAGGGACAGGACACATGGGGCCAGGTAGGCGGAGATGGAGGGACATCAAGGAGGAACAGGACACTCGGTGGCAGCTGGATGGAGATGGAGGGACCCCAGGGGACAGGGTGGCGGGTGGATGGAGATGGGGGGACATCGAGGAGGAACAGGACACTTGGTGGTGGCTGGATGGAGATGGGGGGACCCCAGGGGACCCTGGGGCTCCGGTGGCGCCGTGTCCCCCTGACGCTGTCCCCGCGGCAGCTCAATGACGCCAGCCAGCCCAACGACGAGGGCATCACGGCGCTGCACAACGCCATCTGCGGCGCCAACTACAACGTCGTGGACTTCCTCATCGCCAGCGGCGCCAACGTCAACTCCCCGGACAGCCACGGCTGGTGAGCGCGGGGACACGGGGGCAGCGGGGCGCGGGACGGGGACACGGGGACACCATCAACCCCCCAACAGCCCCATGTGATGCAGGACAGGGACACAGGGACACGGGGGCTGCGTGGCGCAGGACGGGGATGTGGGGACATGGGGGCAGCGGGGCGTGGGATGGGGACACGGGGACACCATCAACCCCCCGACAGCCCCACATGGCACAGGATGGGGATGTGGGGACACAGGGACACCATCAACCCCCCAATAGCCCCACGTGGTGCAGGACAGGGACACAGGGACACCATCAACCCCCCAACAGCCCCACGTGGCGCAGGATGGGGACAGGGGGACCATGGACCCTCCAGCCACCCTGGGTGGCACAGGATGAGGATGTGGGGACACAGGGACACCATTAACCCCCTAAAAGCCCAGTGTGGGGACATGGGCACCACACAACAGCCCCCAGCAGTTCTGGGTGACACAGGACGGGGACATGGGGACACAGGGACACTATTAACCTCCCAACAGCCCACGTGGCGCAGGATGGGCACAGGGGGACCATGGACATGGACCCTCCAGCCACGCTGGGTGGCACAGGATGAGGACGTGGGGACACAGGGACACCATTAACCCCCTAAAAGCCCAGTGTGGCACAGGATGGGGACATGGGCACCATGTAACACCCCCCAGCAGCCCTGGGTGGCACAGGATGGGGACACAGAGACCACATTAACCCCTTAAAAGCTGAGGGTGGCACAGGATGGGGATGTGGGGATACAGGAACACCATTAACCTCCCAACAGCCCCAGGTGACACAGGATGGGGACAGGGGGACCATGGACCCTCCAGCCACCCTGGGTGGCACAGGATGAGGACGTGGGGACACAGGGACACCATTAACCCCCTAAAAGCCCAGTGTGGGGACCTGGGCACCACATAACAGCCCCCAGCAGTTCTGGGTGACACAGGACGGGGACATGGGGACACAAGGACACTATTAACCTCCCAACAGCCCCACGTGGCGCAGGATGGGCACAGGGGGACCATGGACCCTCCAGCCACCCTGGGTGGCACAGGATGAGGACGTGGGGACACAGGGACACCATTAACCCCCTAAAAGCCCAGTGTGGCACAGGATGGGGACATGGGCACCATGTAACACCCCCCAGCAGCCCTGGGTGGCACAGGATGGGGACACAGAGACCACATTAACCCCTTAAAAGCTGAGGGTGGCACAGGATGGGGACGCGGGGACACAGGGACACCACTAACCTACGAACAGCTCCAGGTGACACAGGATGGGGACACAGGGACCACATTAACCCCCTAAAAGCCCAGTGTGGCACAGGATGGGGACATGGGCACCGTGTAACACCCCCCAGCAGCCCTGGGTGGCACAGGACGGGGACATGGGGACCACACAACACGTGACAGCCCCAGGTGGTGACACGGGGGCTGTCACGCGCCGGGTGTCCCCAGGACACCCCTGCACTGCGCCGCCTCCTGCAACGACACGGCCGTGTGCGTGGCCCTGGTGCGGCACGGCGCCGCCGTGTTCGCCACCACGGCCAGCGACGGCAGCCTGCCCGTGGAGAAGTGCGACCCGTACCGCGAGGGCTACGCCGAGTGCTACAGCTACCTGTGCGGTGGGCACGGGGATGGGGGACATGGGGACACGGGGACATGGGGCACCGCGAGGGCTACGCCGAGTGCTACAGCTACCTGTGCGGTGGGCACGGGGATGGGGGACATGGGGACACGGGGACATGGGGCACCGCGAGGGCTACGCCGAGTGCTACAGCTACCTGTGCGGTGGGCACGGGGACCGGGGACACGGGGACATGGGGACACGGGGCACCGCGAGGGCTACGCCGAGTGCTACAGCTACCTGTGCGGTGGGCACGGGGACAGGGGACACGGGGACATGGGGACATGGGGACACGGGGACACGGGGCACCGCGAGGGCTACGCCGAGTGCTACAGCTACCTGTGCGGTGGGCACGGGGACCGGGGACACGGGGACATGGGGACACGGGGACACGGGGCACCGCGAGGGCTACGCCGAGTGCTACAGCTACCTGTGCGGTGGGCACGGGGACCGGGGACACGGGGACATGGGGACATGGGGACACGGGGCACCGCGAGGGCTACGCCGAGTGCTACAGCTACCTGTGCGGTGGGCACGGGGACAGGGGACATGGGGACATGGGGACATGGGGACATGGGGACACGGGGCACCGCGAGGGCTACGCCGAGTGCTACAGCTACCTGTGCGGTGGGCACGGGGACAGGGGACACGGGGACATGGGGACACGGGGACACGGGGCACCGCAAGGGCTACGCCGAGTGCTACAGCTACCTGTGCGGTGGGCACGGGGACAGGGGACATGGGGACATGGGGACATGGGGACATGGGGACACGGGGCACCGCGAGGGCTACGCCGAGTGCTACAGCTACCTGTGCGGTGGGGACTGGGGGGACATGGGGACATGGAGGCTAGGGGTGCTGGGGAGATGGTGGTACCTTGGGGATGAGGGTACCAGGAGGAAGGGGGTACCTGGAGGACAGGGGTACCTGGAGGACGGAGGTACAAGGAGGATGGGGGTACCTGGAGGCTGGGGGTACTGGGGAGATGGTGGTACCTTGGGGACGAGGGTACCTGGAGGACAGGGGTACCTGGAGGACGGAGGTACAAGGAGGATGGGGGTACCTGGAGGCTGGGGGTACTGGGGAGATGGTGGTACCTTGGGGACGAGGCTACCTGGAGGATGGTGGTACTTTGGGGACGGGGGGTACCTGGAGGACAGGGGTACCAGGAGGACCAGGGCACCTGGAGGATGGGGGTACCTTGGGGATGGGGGTACCGGGAGGATGGGGGTACCAGGAGGACCAGGGCACCTGGAGGATGGGGGTACCTTGGGGATGGGGGTACCAGAAGGACGGGGGTACCAGGAGGCCCAGGGCGCCTGTTCGGGCCCGTGGGGCCCCCCGTGTCCCCCGTGGTGACGCGCCGGCGCCCGCAGAGGTGGAGCAGGGCATGGGGGTGCTCAACAGCGGCGTGGTGTACGCGCTCTGGGACTACAGCGCCGAGCTGGGCGACGAGCTGTCCTTCCGCGAGGGCCAGCCCGTCACCGTGCTGCGGCGCGACGCGCCCGACCAGCTCGACTGGTGGTGGGGCTCCCTCTACGGCCACGAGGGCTACGTGCCCAAGAACTACTTCGGGGTGAGCCCCGGGGACCCGGGGACCTCCCTGAGACCTGTGGGACCTCCCTGGCACCCATGGGACCTCCCTGAGACCTTCCTGCATCCTTGGGACACCCTGCACCCATGGGACCTCCCTGGCACCCATGGAGACCCAGACACCCGGGGGACCTCCCTGGCACCCGGGGGACCTCCCTGGCACCCATGGGACCTCCCTGGCACCTGGGGGACCTCCCTAGCATCTATGGGACCTCCCTGAGACCTGTGGGACCTCCTTGGCACCCATGGGACCTCCCTGAGACCTTCCTGCATCCTTGGGACACCCTGCACCCATGGGACCTCCCTGGCATCCATGGGACCTCACTGAGACCTTCCTGCATCCATGGGACACCTTGCACACATGGAATCTCCCTGGCACCCCGGGGACCTCCCTGGCACCCAGGGGACCTCCCTGCATCCATGGGACCTCTCTGAGACCTGTGGGACCTCCCTGGCACCCATGGGGACCCTGACATCCATGGGACCTCCCTGGCACCCATGGGGACCCCTGGCACCCATGGAATCCCCTGCACTCATGGGACCTCCCTGAGAGCTGTGGGACCTCCCTGGCACCCATGGGACCTCCCTGCATCCATGGGACACCCTGCACACATGGGACCTCCCTGCACCCAGGGACCTCCCTGACATCCATGGGGACCCTGACACCTATGGGACCTCCCTGGCACCCGGGGGTCCTCCCTGGCACCCATGGGGACCCTGGCACCCATGGGACCTCCCTGGCACCCATGGGGACCCCTGGCACCCATGGAGACCCATCCCCCCCTGGGGACCCCCAGCACCGATTCCCCCCATGACCCTGCGGGGGGGGGGGGCACCCATCGCCCCCAAGGTCCCCTGGGGGGGGGGACCGCAGTGTCCCCCCCCCCCGACCCTGACACCCCCCCCCTCCCCCCAGCTCTTCCCCAGGGTCCGCCCGCAGCGCAGGAAGGTCTGAGACACCCGCAGGGGGAGGCTCCGCCCCCCGGGAGCCACGCCCCCTGGAGCTCCTCCCCCCGGGAGCCACGCCCCCCGGGAGCTCCGCCCCTTGTGCCGCCCGCCCGGACGCCTGGGCCCTCCCCGCAGCTTCTGCCGGAGTAAAGAGCCTTCGGTCTCAGTGTCGCCTCCTTCCTCTGCGCCACGGGGGGCCGGGACGGGGCGGGGGGACCGTGGGGACAGCGGGGGGGGGATGTCGCTTTGTCCTGTCCCCCCCTCGGTCCCTTTAACCCTGCCCGCTCGCGTGCTCGGCGCTCGCCCCGGCGCCCTTCTCGATGCGCGCCTCGCTCGGCTGCTTCTGCCCCGCCCCCCACCGCGCGCTTTGACGGGCGGCGCGCGCGGCCAATGGGGAAGGAGGGGCGGGGCCGCGGGCGCGGCTGCTGGCCAATGGTGGGCGGTGCGGACGCGAAGGGGGACAGGGGGGCGGGCCCGGCGCGGCGGCGCGTGGGGACGGACGGAGCCATGAAGTGAGCGGGGGGGGCGGGGGGGGGCCCGGGGGCACCGGGAAGGGGCGGGGGGGAGCCCGGGGGATGCAGGGGGGGCGGGGGGAGCCCGGGGGATACCGGGGTCACCGGGGCGGGGGGAGCCCGGGGGCACTGGGAAGGGGCGGGGGGAGCCCGGGGGCTCCCGGAGGCTCCCGGGGCCGCGGCCGGGCCGGGATCCCGGGGGATCCTGGGGGATCCGGGACAGGGAAGGGCCGGGATCGCCGGGGATGCCCCGACGGGGGCGGGATCCCAGGCCGATTCAGGCAGGATCCCGTGGGATGGCGGCCCGCGGTCCAGGGGGATCCCGGCCGCGATCCCCGGTGCTCCCGGTCCCTGCCGGGATCCACGGGGATCCTGGGCAATGACGGGGGGGGTCACCGTGATCCCGGCAATCCCGGGCCTCCAGCGGGATCCCGGGCGGCGATCCCGGCAATCCCGGGCTTCCAGTGGGATCCCGGGCGGCGATCCTGGCAATCCCGGTCATCCAGCGGGATCCCGGGCGGCGATCCTGGCAATCCCGGTCATCCAGCGGGATCCCGGGCTGCGATCCCGGCAATCCCGGTCATCCAGCGGGATCCCGGGTGGCGATCCCGGCAATCCTGGACGTCCAGCGGGATCCCGGGCTGCGATCCCGGCAATCCTGGTCATCCAGTGGGATCCCGGGGGGCGATCCCGGCAATCCCAGGCATCCAGCGGGATCCCGGGCTGCGATCCCGGCAATCCCAGTCATCCAGCGGGATCCCGGGCTGTGATCCTGGCAATCCCGGTCATCCAGCGGGATCCCAGGCTGCGATCCCGGCAATCCCGGGCATCCAGCGGGATCCCGGGGGGCGATCCCGGCAATCCCGGGCATCCAGCGGGATCCCGGGGGGCGATCCCGGCAATCCCGGGCATCCAGCGGGATCCCGGGCGGCGATCCTGGCAATCCCGGGCATCCAGCAGGATCCCGGGCGGCAATCCCAGTCATCCAGCGGGATCCCGGGGGGCGATCCCGGCAATCCTGGTCATCCAGCGGGATCCCGGGCTGCGATCCCGGCAATCCCAGTCATCCAGCGGGATCCCGGGCTGCGATCCCGGCAATCCCGGTCATCCAGCGGGATCCCGGGCAGCGATCCCGGGGCGGATCCCGCGGGATGGCAGCTCCCGTTCCCGCCCCGCAGGCTCAACATCGACGGCCTCCTCGTCTACTTCCCGTACGACTACATCTACCCGGAGCAGTTTTCCTACATGCTGGAGCTCAAGCGGACGCTGGACGCCAAGGTGGGCCGGGACCGGGACCGGGGCCGGGCGGCGGCCGCGGGGACCCGGGTGCCACCGGTGCCACCGCCCGCAGGGTCACGGCGTCCTGGAGATGCCCTCGGGGACGGGCAAGACGGTGTCGCTGCTGTCCCTCATCGTGGCCTACCAGCGGGTGAGCGCGCGGCGCCGCGGCCCGCCGGGATCCGGTGCCATCCCGCGGGATCTGGTGCCATCCCGCGGGATCCGGTGCCATCCCGGCGCTCTCTCTGGGGGTCCCGCGGATCCAGTGCCATCCCGGGGCTGTCTCGGTGCTCTCTCCGGCGGGCCCAGGGGGATCCCGTGGGATCCAGGGCCGTCCCAGTGCCTTCCTGGCGCTCTCTCCGGGGATCCCGCGGGATCCGGTGCCATCCCGGTGCCATCCCAGCGCTCTCTCCGGTGGGCCCAGGGATCCCGTGGGATCCAGGGCCGTCCCAGTGCCTTCCTGGCGCTCTCTCCGGGGATCCCGCGGGATCCGGTGCCATCCCGGCGCTCTCTCCGGCGGGCCCAGGGATCCCACGGGATCCGGTGCCATCCCGGCCCTCTCTCCGCCAGGCCCGGGGGGATCCCATGGGATCCGGTGCCATCCCGGTGCCATCCCGGCGCTCTCTCTGGGATTCCCGCGGGATCCGGTGCCATCCCGGCGCTCTCTCCGCCGGGCCCGGGGGGTCCTGCGGATCCGGTGCCATCCCGGTGCCATCCCGGCGCTCTCTCCGGGATTCCCGCGGATCCGGTGCCATCCCAGCGCTCTCTCCGGGGGTCCCGCGGGATCCGGTGCCATCCCGGCGCTCTCTCCGGGATTCCCGCGGATCCGGTGCCATCCCGGCGCTCTCTCCGGGATTCCCGCGGATCCGGTGCCATCCCAGCGCTCTCTCCGGGGGTCCCGCGGGATCCGGTGCCATCCCGGCGCTCTCTCCGGGATTCCCGCGGATCCGGTGCCATCCCAGTGCCATCCCGGCGCTCTCTCCGGGATTCCCGCGGATCCGGTGCCATCCCGGCGCTCTCTCCGGGGATCCCGCGGGATCTGGTGCCATCCTGGTGCCATCCCGGCGCTCTCTCTGGGGATCTTGTGGGATCTGGTGCCATCCCGGCGCTCTCTCGGGGGTCCCGCGGATCCGGTGCCATCCCGGTGCCATCCCGGCGCTCTCTCCGGGATTCCCGCGGATCCGGTGCCATCCCGGCGCTCTCTCCGGCAGGCCCGGCCGCTGGAGCTGTCCAAGCTCATCTACTGCTCCCGCACGGTGCCGGAGATCGAGAAGGTGGGTCGGGACCGGGGACCTGGTGTCCCCGCTGTCCCCGGGACCTGGTGGCACTGCTGTCCCCGGGATTTGGTGTCCCCACTGTCCCCGGGACCTGGTGGCACTGCTGTCCCCGGGATTTGGTGTCCCTGGTGTCCCCAGGACCTGGTGGCACCACCATACCCAGGACCTGGTGTCCCCGTGACCTGGGGACACTGCCATACCCAGGACTTGGGGACACCGCCATCCTCGGGACCTGGTGGCACCGCCGTACCCAGGTCATAGGGACACTGCCGTACCCGGGACCTGATGGCACCACTGTCATTGGGACCTGGTTGCACCGCCGTACCCAGGACCTGGTGTCCCCCCTGTCCCTGGGACCTGGTGGTGCCACTGTCCCCGGGATTTGGTGTCCCCAGGACCTGGTGTCCCCGCCGTCCCCAGGACTTGGTGTCCCCGCTGTCCCTGGGACCTGGTGGTGCCACTGTCCCTGGGATTTGGTGTCCCCAGGACCTGGTGTCCCCGCTGTCCCCGGGATTTGGTGTCCCCAGGACTTGGTGTCCCCGCTGTCCCCGGGACCTGGTGGTGCCACTGTCCCTGGGATTTGGTGTCCCCAGGACCTGGTGTCCCCGCTGTCCCCGGGATTTGGTGTCCCCAGGACTTGGTGTCCCCGCTGTCCCTGGGACCTGGTGTCCCCGCCGTCCCCAGGACCTGTGTCCCCGCTGTCCCCGCAGGTCATCGAGGAGCTGCGCAAACTCATGGACTTCTATGAGAAGCAGCTGGGGGAGAAGGTGCCGTTCCTGGGGCTGGCGCTGAGCTCCAGGAAGAACCTGTGCGTCCACCCCGAGGTGGGGACGGCGCGGGGACAGCGCGGGATGGGAATGGGGACAGCACGGGGACGGCGATGGGGACAGCGCGGGATGGGGACAGCACGGGGACGGGAATGAGGACAGCGTGGGGACGGCGATGGGGACAGCACGGGAATGGGAATGGGGACAGCATGGGGACGGGGACAGCGTGGGGATGGGAATGGGGACAGCGTGGGGACGGGGAGCTGGGGACAACATGGGGATGGGGACAGCATGGGGACGGGAATGGGGACAGCGTGGGGATGGGGACAGCGTGGGGACGGGAATGGGGACAGCATCGGGATGGGGACAGTGTGGGGACGGAACGGGGACATCATTGGGATGGGGACAGCGTGGGGACGGGAATGGGGACAGCGTGGGGACGGGGAGCTGGGGACAACATGGGGACAGGGACAGCGCACGACGGGGACAGCATAGGGATGGGGACAGCGTGGGGACGGAATGGGGACAGTGTGGGGACGGGGACAGCATGGGGACGGGAATGAGGACAGCGTGGGGACAGGGCGCTGGGGACAACATGGGGATGGGGAGCTGGGGACAGCTTGGGGACGGGGACAGCGCGGGACAGGGACAGTGTGGGACAGGGACAGCATGGGGACAACATGGGATGGGGACTGCGCAGGGACAGGGAGCTGGGGACAGTGTGGGGATGGGGAGCTGGAACAGGGGTGACCATCCGCGGTGTCCCTAATGACGGCAGGGACAGGAGTGGCAGTCTGTAGTGACAGTGGGGACGGAGGTGGCAGCACCTGGTGGCCCTGGTTGCAGAGGGGAAGGTGGCGGCAGCGCCCGGTGGCCTTGGGGACAGCAGGGCCGGGGTGGCAGTGGGGCGGGTGGCTGCGGTCCCGGGTGACAGTGGGGCGGGTGGCAGCGGTCCCACGGGCCGCCGCGGTGACACGTGGCCGCAGGTGTCCTCGCTGCGCTTCGGCAAGGACGTGGACGGCGGCTGCCTGCGGCTCACGGCGTCGTACGTGCGGGCGCAGCGGCAGCGCGACGCGTCGCTGCCCTCCTGCCGCTTCTACGAGGTGCCGCCCGCGTCACCTCCCCTGGCCACCCCCGTCACCTCCCCTGTGTCCCTCGTGTCCCCCTGGGGACACCTGGACACCCTTGGTCAGCTCCCGGGATCCCTGGTGGCTCCCTGTTCCCCGGCGCCTCCCGGATGGGTCCCCTGTGCCTGGGGGTCCCTTGTTCCCCGTCACCTCCCCTGTGTCCCCCGTGTCCCCCGTGGGGACACCTGCATGTCCTCGGTCAGCTCCCAGGATCCCTGGTGGCTCCCTGTTCCCCAGAGCTTCCCGGACGGGTCCCCTGCGCCCCGAGGGTCCCTTGTGCCCTGTCACCCCCCATGTGTCCCCCATGTCCCCCTGGGGACACCTGGACACCCTTGCTCAGCTCCCGGGATCCCTGGTGGCTCCCTGTTCCCTGGATCCTCCCGGATGGGTCCTGTCACCTCCCATGTCCCCCAGTGTCCCCCTGGGCATCCTCCATTCCCCAACAGCACCCGGGGTCCCCTTGTCCCCCGTTTCCTGGGTGTCTCCCCCACTCCCGTGTGCCACCTGTCCCTGTGTCCCCTGTGTCCCGCAGGAGTTCGACACCCACGGGCGCGAGGTCCCCATCCCCTACGGCATCTACAACCTGGACGACCTCAAGGCCCACGGCCGCCAGAAGGGCTGGTGTCCCTATTTCCTGGCCCGCTACTCGGTACGGGGACGGGGTTGGGGACAGCTCGGGGACACCGCAGGGAGCGGGGGTGACGTCCCCGTCCCCGCAGATCCTGCACGCCAACATCGTGGTCTACAGCTACCACTACCTGCTGGACCCCAAGATCGCCGACCTGGTGTCCAAGGAGCTCGCCAGGAAGTCGGTGGTGGTGTTCGACGAGGCGCACAACATCGGTGAGGTGTCACCGTGTCCCCAGGGGGTGTCACACGTCCCTGGCGCGCGCCGCGGCGCGTCCCCGGCGCGGTGCCGCCGCCGCGACGCAGCCCCTGCGCGCAGACAACGTCTGCATCGACTCCATGGGGGTGAACATCACGCGCCGCACGCTGGACCGCTGCCAGGCCAACGTGGCCACGCTGCAGGCCACCATCCAGAAGTGAGTGTGTCCCCTATGGTCCCTGCTGTCCCCATCACCGCCCGGCACTGTCCCCGCGTCCCCCCGTGCCGCAGGATCAAGGAGACGGACGCGCAGCGGCTGCGGGACGAGTACCGGCGCCTGGTGGAGGGGCTGCGCGAGGCCAGCGTGGCCCGCGAGACCGACATCTACCTGGCCAACCCGGTGCTGCCCGACGAGGTCCTGCAGGGTACGCGGGGACACGGGGGGCGCGCGGCCACCGTGGGGGCACTCGGGGCTTCCTGGAACGGCGGGACCCGCATTTGGGGTCCCTTGGAGGGGATCCCAGCCCCAAAGCCACCTCTGATACCCTGGAGGGGATCCCAGCCCCAAAGCTACCTCCAAGGGGCCACCATGAAGGTCCCCGAGGCCCTCTTGGCCATGGGACACTCCTTTGAGGGTCCTGAGTCTCAAAGCCACCTCTGATACCCTCCAATCTCCAAGGGGCCACCATGAAGGTCCCCAAGGCCCTCTTGGCCATGGGACACCCCTTTGAGGGAACCCCAGCCCCAAAGCCACCTCTGATACCCTCCGATCTCCAAGGGGCCACCACGAGGGTCCCCAAGACCCTCTTTAAGGCTCCCAATCCCCAGAGCCGCCCCCGATCCCCTCCGGTCTCCACTCCAGCTGTTTGTGGCCACCATGAAGGTCCCTGAGACCCTCTTGACCATGGGACACCCCTTTGAGGATCCTGAGTCTCAAAGCCACCTCTGATACCCTCCAATCTCCAAGGGGCCACCATGAAGGTCCCCAAGGCCGTCTTGGCCATGGGACACCCCTTTGAGGGAACCCCAGCCCCAAAGTCACCTCTGATACCCTCCGATCTCCAAGGGGCCACCACGAGGGTCCCCAAGACCCTCTTTAAGGCTCCCAATCCCCAGAGCCGCCCCCGATCCCCTCCGGTCTCCACTCCAGCTGTTTGTGGCCACCATGAAGGTCCCTGAGACCCTCTTGACCATGGGACACCCCTTTGAGGATCCTGAGTTTCAAAGCCACCTCTGATACCCTCCAGTCTCCAAGGGGCCACCACGAAGGTCCCCGAGACCCTCTTTAAGTGTCCTGAACCCTTCCGGTCTCCGCTCCAGCTAGTCATGGCCACCATGCAGGTCCCCAAGACCCTCTTGGACACGGGACTCCCCTTTGAGGGGACCCCAGCCCCAAAGCCATCTCCGATCCCCTCCGGTCTCCAAGGACCAGGAGGGTCCCCAAGACCCTCTTTAAGGCTCCCGATCCCCAGAGCCACCCCCGCTCCCCTCCAGTGTCCCCTGGAGGGGCCGGCACGAAGGTCCCCAAGACCCTCTTGGCCATGGGACACCCCTTTGAGGATCCTGAGTCTCAAAGCCACCTCTGATACTCTCCGATCTCCAAGGGGCCACCACGAAGGTCCCTGAGACACTCTTTAAGGCTCCCAATCCCCTCCAGTCTCCACTCCAGCTGGTCATGGCCACCACGAGGGTCCCCAAGCCCCTCTTTAAGGCTCCCGATCCCCAGAGCCACCCCCTCTCCCCTCCAATGTCCCCCGGAGGAGCCGCCACGCGGGTCCCCAAGGCCCCCGGTCCCCGCTGAGCGGCGCCGCTGCCGCAGAGGCCGTTCCCGGGAGCATCCGCACGGCCGAGCACTTCGTGGGCTTCCTGCGGCGCTTCCTGGAGTACCTGAAGGCGCGCGTGCGCGTGCAGCGCGTGGCGCAGGAGAGCCCCCCGGCCTTCCTCAAGGACGTCTACGAGAAGGTCTGCATCGAGCGCAAGCCGCTGCGGTAAGCGCCGCGGGGACACTGTGGGGACACGGGGACACGGTGACACCCGCGCGGTGACACCCGCCGCCGCCACCAGGTTCTGCGCCGAGCGGCTGCGCTCGCTGCTGCGCACGCTGGAGATCGCCGACGTCGCCGACTTCTCCGCCGTCACCCTCGTCGCCAACTTCGCCACCCTCGTCAGCACCTACTCCAAGGGTACCGCCGTGTCCCCGTGCGCTGGGGACACCGCCGTGTCCCCGCGGTGTCCCCTGGGGATGCGAGCAGCCCCTGGCTGATGCTATTAGTGCAGAGCGCTTTTGTGTGTCCCCTGCCCCGAGGTGACATTGGGGACAGGTGGCACCAGGCGCTGTCCCCATGGTGGCACCAGATGCTGTCCCCAGGGTGGCACCGGGCGCTGTCCCCAAGGTGGCACCAGGCTGCCTGAACCCGCTCCATTAGCTAAGCAGGGTCCGGCCCGGTCAGGCTGTGGATGGGTGACCCCCAGCTGCGCGTTCGAGGCTGGGGGACATTGGCTGCCACCGAGCTGGCCCTTAGGGACCCCCCCTGTGTCCCCTCCTGCAGGTTTCACCATCATCATCGAGCCCTTCGATGACCGGACCCCCACCATCGCCAACCCCATCCTGCACTTCAGGTACGGAGACGCGGGGACAGTGTGGGGACGTCGCGGCGGGGGTGTGGGGTGGCCCTGTCACCCGTCCCTGTCCCCGCCGCAGCTGCATGGACGCCTCCATCGCCATCAAGCCGGTCTTCGAGCGCTTCCAGTCCGTCATCATCACATCTGGGGTGAGTCCCCAGCCCTGACGTGTCCCCCCTGTCCCACTGATGTCCCCTATGTGCCCCAGCACCTCGTGTCCCCACCGTTGCTCTGTCCCTTTGGCACCCTGCACCCCTCTGCGTGTCCTCTCCTTGCTCCGTTGTCCCGTCCGTGTCCCCACCACGTCCCCTCTCTGTCCCCTCCCCAGACGCTGTCGCCGCTGGACATTTACCCCAAAATCCTGGATTTCCGCCCCGTCACCATGGCGACCTTCACCATGACGCTGGCCCGGACCTGCCTCTGCCCCATGGTGAGGGGCGGCCGGGGGACCTGGCTCAGGGCTGGGGACACTTGGGGACCCCCGTGACAGCGATGTCCCCGTCCCTTGCAGATCGTGGGCCGCGGCAATGACCAGGTGGCCATCAGCTCCAAGTTCGAGACGCGCGAGGACATTGGTAGGGGACGGGGACAGGGCTGCAGGGGACAGGGACAGGGTTATAGGGCTGCAGGGGACAAGGAGAGGGGATACAGAGCTGTGGGGACAAGGGACAGGGGATATAGAGCTATGGGGACAGGGTTGGGGACAAGGGGTGGAATATAGAGCTGTGAGGACAGGGACAGTTTATAGAGCTATGGGGACAGGGCTGGGGACAGGGGGTGGAATATAGAGCTGTGGGGACAGGGACAAGGGACAGAATATAGAGCAATGGGGACAGGCCTGGGGACAAGGGACAAGGTTATAGTGCTGGAAGGGACAAAGGAAATATAGACCTATGGGGACAGGGTTGGGGACAGAGAGTGGTATATAGAACAATGGGGACAGGGACAAGGGACAGGATATGGAGCTATGGGGATGGGGTTGGGGACAAGGGATGGAATATAGAGCTGTGGGGACAGAGCTGGGGACAAGGAACGGGAGATATAGAGCTGTGGGGACAGGGACCGGGACAAGGGACAGGATATAGAGCTATGGGGACAGGGCTGGGGACAGGGGCAGGGTTATAGGGCTGGAGAGAGTAAGGAGAGGGGATATAGATGGGGAGGACAGGATATAGAGCTATGAGGACACAGCTGGGGACAAGGGACAGGGGATATAGAGCTATGGGGACAGGGTTGGAGACAAGGGATGGAATGTAGAGCTGTGGGAACAGGCATGTGGGCATAGGGACAAGGGACAAGATATAGAGCTATGGGGACAGGGCTGGGGACAAGGAACAGGGGATATAGAGCTATGGGGACAGAGCTGGGGACAGGGGACAGGGACAAGGGACAGGATATGGAGCTACGGGGACAGGGTTGGGGGACAAGGGATAGACAACACAGGGCTGGGGGAGACAGGGGCACGGTCCTAGGGCTGGGGACAGGGATGGCTGTAGGGCAGGGGACAGCCCTGGGGCCCAGGGAGGGGACAGGGAGGGGACAGGCGCTGACGGGTGTCCCTGGCGCCCAGCCGTGATCCGGAATTACGGCAACCTCCTGCTGGAGCTGTCGGCCGTGGTGCCCGACGGCGTCGTGGCCTTCTTCACCAGCTACCAGTACATGGAGAACATCGTGGCCTCGTGGTACGAGCAGGTAGGGCCGCCCGCGCCGTCCCCCCGTCCCCACGGGGTGACACGGTCCCCACGGCGTCCCCGTCCTCGCAGGGCATCCTGGAGAACATCCAGAGGAACAAGCTCATCTTCATCGAGACGCAGGACGGCGCCGAGACCAGCATGGCCCTGGAGAAGTACCAGGAGGTGGGTGGCACCGCGGGTGTCCCCGCGGCGCCCGCGGGTGTCCCCTGATGGCCTCTTTGCAGGCCTGCGAGAACGGCCGCGGCGCCATCCTGCTCTCGGTGGCCCGGGGGAAGGTGTCGGAGGGCATCGATTTCGGTGAGTGCGGGGACGTGGGGACACGGGGACATGGGGACACGTGGCCCTGAGCGCCCGCTGCCCCGCAGTGCATCACTACGGCCGGGCTGTCGTCATGTTCGGGGTGCCCTACGTCTACACCCAGAGCCGCATCCTCAAGGTGAGTGGGGACACCTGGGACGCCTGGGGACACGTTGGGGCACCTTGGGACACCCGGGGGCACCCGGGACACACTGGGGCACCTGAGGACACGCCGGGACACCTGGGGACACCTTGGGGCAACTGGGGACACGTTGGGGCACCTGAGGACACACTGGGGCACCTGGAGACACCTGGGGGCACCTGGGGACACGCTGAGGCACCTGGGGACACACTGGGGCACCTGGGGACACCTTGGGGCACCTGGGGACACGTTGGGGCACCTGGGCACACACCGGGGACACTTGGGGACACCTTGGGGCACCTGGGGACACGTTGGGGCACCTGGGGACACCCCAGGACACTCGGGACACACTGGGGCACCTGGGGACACACTGGGGACACCTGGGGGCCCCTGGGGACACCTTGGGGCACTGGGGGACACCCGGGGGCACCCGTAGGGCCAAGCCTCGGGGCATGGCCAGGCATCCTCGGGTACCCTGGGGACACTGTGGTCACCTGTGAGGCACATTTGGGGACACCATAGGGCATGGCCGGGCACCCCAGGGACACAGCAGGAAGACGGGCGCTTTGGGGACACCGTGGGGTACCCATTGGGCACAGTCAGGTACCCCAGGGGCCACAGTGGGGCACCCTTGGGGGCACAGACTGGCACCCTGGGGACACTGTGGGGCACATCAGGCACCCAAGGACACAGCCAGGCACCCTGGGGACACTCTGGGGCACATCAGACACCCTGAGGACACAGTGGGGCACCCATAGGACACAGTGGGGCACCCTGAAGACACTCTGGGGCACATCAAACACCCAAGGACACAGCGGGGCACCCATAGGACACAGTGGGGCACCCTTAGGGGCACAGGCAGGCGCCCTGGGGGCACTATGGGTCACATCAGACACTCAGGGGACACAGTGGGGCACCCACAGGACACAGTGGGACACCCTGGGGACACCTGGGGCACATCAGACACCCATAGGACACAATGGGGCACCCATAGGACACAGTGGGGCACGCTGGGGACATAGTAGGGCACCCTGGGGACACTCTGGGGCACATCAGACACTCAGGGGACACAGTGGGGCACCCATAGGACACAGTAGGGCACCCTGAGGATACAGTGGGGCACTCTGGGGACAGTGGGGCGCCCTGGGGACACAGTGGGACTCCCTGAGGACACTACGGGGCACATCAGACACCCAAGGATACAGTGGGGCACCCTGAGGACACAGTGGGGCATCCTGGGGACACTACGGGGCACATCAGACACCCAGGGACCCAGTGGGGCACCCATAGGACACAGTGGGGCACCCTGAGGACACAGTGGGGCATCCTGGGGACACTCTGGGGCACATCAGACACCCAAGGACACAATGGGGCACCCATAGGACACAGTGGGACACCCTGGGGACACAGTGGGGCACTCTGGGGACAGTGGGGCGCCCTGGGGACACAGTGGGGCACCCATAGGACACAGGGGGGCGCGTCCAGCCCGGCCCCGCGCGCCCACGCGCCGTCCCCGCCGCAGGCCCGGCTCGAGTACCTGCGCGACCAGTTCCAGATCCGCGAGAACGACTTCCTGACGTTCGACGCCATGCGGCACGCGGCGCAGTGCGTGGGCCGGGCGCTGCGCGGCAAGACCGACTACGGCCTCATGGTGTTCGCCGACAAGGTGGGCGCCCCGGGGTGCCGGCCGGGACCGCGCGGCGCGACGGGGACCCCACGGTGCCGACCGGGACCCCATGGTGCTGACCTGGACCCCACGGCGCCAACCGGGACCCCACAGCGCTGACCCGCTTCCCATGGCACCGACTGGGACCCCACGGTGCCAACCGGGACCCCACGGTGCCGACCGGGACCCCGTGCCACTGACCGGGACCCCGCGGCGCGACGGGGACCCCATGGCACTGACCCACTCCCTGTGCCGCCAAACGGGACCCCACGGTGTGACCGGGACCCCATGGTGCCAACTGGGACCCCGTGGTGCCAACCCACTCCCCACGGTGCCGACCCAGACCCCGTGGTATCGACCAGGACCCCATGGGGATCCCCTGGTGCTGACCCAGTTCCCCCGGTGCCGACCCACTTCCCCCGGTGCCGACCTGTCCCCTGGTCCTGACCCGTTCCCTGCGGTGCTGACCGGGACCCCATGGAGTTTATTGGGATCCCCTGGTGCCGCCCGCTCCCCCCGGTCCCGACCCGCTCCCTGCGGTGCTGATTGGACCCCCCGGTCCCGACCCGCTCCCTGCGGTGCTGATTGGCCCCCCCGGTGCTGATTGGACCCCCGGTGCTGATCGGACCCCCGGTGCCGACCCGGTCCCGCTCCCGCAGCGCTTCGCCCGTGCCGACAAGCGCGGGAAGCTGCCGCGCTGGATCCAGGAGCACCTCACGGACGCCAACCTCAACCTCACGGTGGACGAGGCCGTCCAGGTGGCCAAGTTCTTCCTGCGCCAGATGGCCCAGCCCTTCCAGCGGGTGAGGAGAGCCCCGGCATCCCGGGAATGCTCCGGCATCCCGGGAATCCTCCTGCATCCCGGGAATCCCCTCAGAGCCCGGGAGACCCCCCAACATCCCAGGAATGCTCCGGCATCCGGGGAATCCCCCCAGAGCCCAGGAGACCCCCCCCCGGCATCCCGGGAATGCTCCAGCATCCCGGGAGACCCTCCAGCATCCCGGGAATCCTCCCACATCCTGGGAATCCCCCTGTATCCCAGGAGACCCTCTGGCACCCCAGGAATTCCCCTGCATCCTGGGAGACCTTCCTGCATCCCGGGAACCTCCCCTGTGTCCCAGGAATCCCTCCGCAGCCCGGGGGACCCCCCTGCATCCCAGGAATCCTCCTGCATCCCGGGAATCCCCCCACAGCCCGGGAGACCCTCCGGCATCCCGGGAATCCTCCTGCATCCCGGGAGACCCTCTGGCATCCCGAGAATCCCCCCACAGCCTGGGAGACCTTCCTGCATCCCGGGAACCTCCCCTGTGTCCCAGGAATCCCTCTGCAGCCCAGGCGACCCCCCCTGCATCCTGGGAATCCCACCACGTCCCAGGAATCCACCCATGGCCCGGGAATCCCTCCTGCATCCCAGGAGATCCCCCTGCATCCTGGGAATCCCCCCACAGCCCTGGAGACCCCCCACCACGTCCCAGGAATCCCCCTGCATCCCGGGAGACCCCCCAGTGTCCCGGGAGCCCCTCTGCATCCCGGGAATCCCCCCGCATCCCGGGAGCCGCCCGGCTCATCCGTCCCCCTGGCTCCAGGAGGACCAACTGGGCCTGTCCCTGCTCACGCTGGAGCAGCTGCAGTCGGAGGAGATCCAGCAGCGCCTGGAGCAGATCGCGCAGCAGGTGTGAGCGCCCGGGAACGCCGGGAAAACCCCGGATCCGCCCCGGGACGCGCTCGGAGACGGGATCGGGGCACCCGGCCGCGCTCGGAGACGCCTGCGGGATCCGCTGGATTCTCCCTCCACATCCCCTGGAGCTGCGCTCGGAGCCGGGATCCCTCCTGGCCACGCTCGGAGCTGGGATTGGGACACCCGGCTATGCTTGGAGCTGCCCATGGGATCCTCTGGATCCTCCCTCCACATCCCCTGGAGTTGCGCTCGGAGCCGGGATCCCTCCTGGCTGCACTTGGAGCCGGGATCGGGGCACCCGGCCGCACTCGGAGCTGCCCGTGGGATCCTCTGGATCCTCCTTCCGCATCCCCCAGAGCTGCGCCGGGAGCCTGGATCCCTCCTGGCTATGCTTGGAGCCGGGATCAGGGCACCCGGCTGCGCTCGGAGCCGGGATTGGGACACCCGGCTAAGCTTGGAGCTGCCCATGGGATCCACTGGATCCTCCTTCCGCATCCCCGGAGCTGCGCCCGGAGCCGGGATCCCTCCTGGCCACTCTTGGAGCCAGGATTGGGACACCCAGCTGCACTCGGAGCTGCCCGTGGGATCCTCTGGATCCTCCTTCTGCATCCCCCGGATCTGCTCCCGGAGCCGGGATCCCTCCCGGCCCTTCCCGCCGGCTCCCTGCCGTGCAGGGCCTCCCGCTTCGCCCTTCCCTTTTGTACGCAATTCCCGGAATAAAGTTTTTATACACAATTCCCGGAATAATTCCGGGGCTCGGTGCGTTGTTCCCTATGGGGTGCCCGTTCCCGGCTCCGCGTCCCGGAGGACGGAGCATCCCGCTGCCGTGGGCGCATTCCCGGGAACTGGAGGAGCCGCTCGGCCGCGGGGGGAGGTGGCTATGGGAGCTATGGGGGCTATAGGTGGGCATGGGGGCTATACATGGGGGCTATAGGTGGGCATGGGGGCTATAGGGCCTATACAGGAGTGCTATAGATGGGTATAGGTGCTATACATGGGGGCTATGGGGGCTATGGGGCTATAGGTGGGCATGAGGGCTATACATGGGGGCTATAGGTGGGCATGGGGGCTATAGGGCCTATACAGGAGTGCTATAGATGGGTATCGGTGCTATACATGGGGGCTATAGGTGGCTATGGGCACTATAGGTGGGCATGGGGGCTATACATGGGAGCTATAGGTGGCTATGGGGGCTATAGGGCCTATACAGGAGTGCTATAGATGGGTATAGGTGCTATACATGGAGGCTATAGGTGGCTATGGGGGCTATAGGTGGGCATGGGGGCTATACAGGGGGGCTATTGGGGGCTATACAGGGGTGCTATAGATGGGTATAGGTGCTATACATGGGGGCTATAGGTGGCTACGGGCGCTATAGGTTGGCATGAGGGCTATACATGGGGGCTATGGGTGGCTATGGGGGCTATAGGTGGGGATGGGGGCTATAGGTGGGCATGGGGGCTATAGGGCCTATACAGGAGTGTTATAGATGGGTATAGGTGCTATACATGGGGGCTATAGGTGGCTATGGGGGCTATGGGGGCTATAGGTGGGCATGGGGGCTATAGGGCCTATACAGGAGTGTTATAGATGGGTATAGGTGCTATACATGGGGGCTATGGGGGCTATGGGGCTATAGGTGGGCATGAGGGCTATACATGGGGGCTATAGGTGGGCATGGGGGCTATAGGGTCTATACAGGAGTGCTATAGATGGGTATCGGTGCTATACATGGGGGCTATAGGTGGCTATGGGCACTATAGGTGGGCATGGGGGCTATACATGGGAGCTATAGGTGGCTATGGGGGCTATAGGGCCTATACAGGAGTGCTATAGATGGGTATAGGTGCTATACATGGGGGCTATAGGTGGCTATGGGGGCTATAGGTGGGCATGGGGGCTATAGGGCCTATACAGGAGTGCTATAGATGGGTATCGGTGCTATACATGGGGGCTATAGGTGGCTATGGGGGCTATAGGTGGGCATGGGGGCTATAGGGCCTATACAGGAGTGCTATAGATGGGTATCGGTGCTATACATGGGGGCTATAGGTGGCTATGGGCACTATAGGTGGGCATGGGGGCTATACATGGGAGCTATAGGTGGCTATGGGGGCTATAGGGCCTATACAGGAGTGCTATAGATGGGTATAGGTGCTATACATGGAGGCTATAGGTGGCTATGGGGGCTATAGGTGGGCATGGGGGCTATACAGGGGGGCTATTGGGGGCTATACAGGGGTGCTATAGATGGGTATAGGTGCTATACATAGGGGCTATAGGTGGCTATGGGGGCTATACGTGGGGGCTATAGGTGGGTATAGGGGCTATAGGTGGGCATAGGGGCTATGGGGTGCTATAAATGGGTATAGGTGCTATACATGGGGGCTATACATGGCTATGGGAGCTACACATGGGTGCTATAGATGGGTACAGGTGCTATATATGGGGCTATAGGTGGTTATGGGGGCTATACATGGGTGCTGGAGGTGGGTGTGGGTGCTATACACAGCCATAGGTGCTATACCTATGTGCTATACATAGGTATGGGTGCTATATGTAGCTATGGGTGCTATACATGGGTATGGGTGCTATACGTAGGTGCTGTAGGTGGGTATGGGTGCTATACGTGGGTATGGGGGGCTATACATAAGTGCTGTAGGTGGGTATGGGTGCTATATGTGGGTATAGGTGCTATACATGGGTATGGGTGCTATATGTGGGTATGGGTGCTATACGTGGGTATGGGTGCTATACATAGGTGCTGTAGGTGGGTATGGGTGCTATATGTGGGTATGGGTGGTATACATGGGTATAGGTGCTATACGTGGGTATGGAGGTTATCCATAGGTGCCGTAGGTGGGTATGGGTGCTATATGTGGGTATGGGGGCTATCCATAGGTGGGTATGGGTGCTATATGTGGGTTTGGGTGCTATACGTGGGTATGGGGGCTATCCATAGGTGCCGTAGGTGGGTATGGGTGCTATATGTGGGTATGGGTGCTATACGTGGGTATAGGTGCTATACGTGGGTATGGAGGCTATCCATAGGTGCCGTAGGTGGGTATGGGTGCTATATGTGGGTATGGGGGCTATCCATAGGTGGGTATGGGTGCTATATGTGGGTATAGGTGCTATACGTGGGTATGGAGGCTATCCATAGGTGCCGTAGGTGGGTATGGGTGCTATATGTGGGTGCTATACATGGGTATGGGGGGGGGGGTATCCATAGGTGCCGTAGGTGGGTATGGGTGCTATATGTGGGTTTGGGTGCTATACATGGGTATGGCGGCTATCCATAGGTGCCGTAGGTGGGTATGGGTGCTATACATAGATGGGTATGGGGGCTATCCATAGGTGGGTATGGGTGCTATAGCACCCACGTATATGTGCGTATGGGGGGCTATACACAGGTGTGGGTGCTGTACACGGGTGTAGGCGCTATAGGTGCTATACCTATGTACTATAGGGGGATATAGGCGCCATACACGGGCACCAGGCGTGCGTCCCCTTGCACACGCGTGTGCACCCACGTCCTGCCCCGCCAGCTCCTGGGGTGCCACCCGCCTTGCACACGCGTGTGCAGCCACGCCCCCCCCCATTTACACACTCGTGTGCACCCACGTCCCGCCCCCGGGGTGCCCCCCCCCCCCCCACACACACACACCCTTTGCACACTCGTGTGCACCCACGTCCCGCCCCGGGGTGCCCCCGCCCCCCTTTGCACACGCGCGTGCACCCACGTCCCGTCCCGCCGGCTCCTGGGGGTTTCCCCCCCCCCTTGCACACGCGCGTGCACCCGCGCCCGGCGTTGCACGCGCATGCGCACACTCAAAGCCCCCCTTGCACACGCAGCCCCCCCCGCATCCCGCGCATGCGCACACGCCCCTCCCCAGCCCCTCCGCGCATGCGCACGGGCGCCCCCCGCCCCGCGCGCGCCCCCGCCCCCGTCCTGCTCCGGTCCCACGGGGGGGGGGGGGGGGAGGGGGTACCCATTGGGCCCCTATGGGGTGTGGGGCGCCCCATAAGTGTGGGGCACCCCGGGACCACGGGGCAGCCAGGGGCTGTGGGGTGCCCTCAGGGTACCCCGTGGGGTCATGGGGCGCCCCATAGGTGCGGGACACCCCGAGGTTATGGGGAGCCCCATGGGGTGGTGGGGCGCCCATAGGGCTTGGGGCACCCTGCCTCTATGGGGCACCAAGGGGTTATGGGGCACCCTGGGGTTGTGGGGCACCCATGGGCCCTGGGGACACCCCAAGGACAAGGGAAATGTGCAAGGTCACGGGGCGCCCCGTGGGCAGCCCGTCGGTCTGGGGCACCCTGGGCGTGTGGGGCACCCCATGGGGTCATCCCATGGGGTTATGGGGCGCCCCATGGACAAGGGACATCCCCAGGGTGAGGGGTGCCCCATGGGCGCCCAGGGGGGCTCCTCACCCCCTCTAGTCACCCTGGGGGTCCCCAGCACCCCCCGGGGGTCTTTAATACCCCCGTGCCCACCCCGGGGAGGCTCCTGACCCCCAAGTCCCCGCCTTGGTCCCCTCCGCACCCACTCCTGGGTGCCCGGAACCGCCCGGCCCTCCCGGTCCCCCCCGCTGGGGTCCCTGGCTCCGGCCCCGACACCGGATCCCACCGTAACCGGAGCCGTCCTAAAAATACCGGGAGGGGCGGGGAGGGGGGCGCTGACCCCCGGCTAGAATTGCCCTGATCCAGCGGATCCGCCCCCCCGGGGCCGCGGCACCCGCTGGGCGCCCCCGACCCCCCTGGCACCCGCGCCGGGGACCCCCGCGCTATGGGGCAGCGGGGACACGGGGAGGGGGTGGCGCTGGCACCCGCCGCGGCTATTTCGGGCCCCACGCGGGGACGGCTGGTGCCACCGTGTCCCCAAGGGGCACCCATGGGTGCTGGGGGGGGAGGGGTTTGTGGCCGGCCCCTCCTCGCCTGGGTGTCCCCATGTCCCCGTCCTTCTCCCCGCGGTGCCCTCGCCGTCCTCACGCGGGTGCTGGTGCCACCTCCCAGTGCCACTCTGGGGACGGGGACAGCCAGGGACACCCGCCGGGTGCTGGGGACACCCCCAGAGCTGGGTGCAGGTTGGGGACACGGTGCAGGGGGTGGGAGCGAGGGCAAAGCTGAGAATGGGGCGCAGGGCACCCGTGGGAGGTGTGTGACACCCGTGGGAGGCACGGGACACCCGTGGGAGGTGTGTGACACCCGTGGGAGGTATGCGACACCCGTGGGAGGTGTGTGACACCCATGGGAGGTGTGTGACACCCATGGAGGCACAGGGCACCCGTGCAATGTGCAGGGCACCCATGCAAAGTGCAGGGCACCCGTGCAATGTGCAGGGCACTTGTGCAACGTGCAGGGCACCCATGCAATGTGCAGGGCACCCGTGCAATGTGCAGGGCACCCGTGCAATGTGTAGGACACCCGTGCAATGTGTAGGACACCCGTGCAAGGCTCAGGGCACCCATGAAAGTCACCAGGCACCCAAGAAAGGTGCAGGGCACCCGTGCAAGGCGCAGGATACCTATGCAATGTATAGGGTACCCGTGCAATGTGTGGGGCACCCGTGAAAGGTGCAAGACACCCAAGCAAAACACAGGGCACCCATGAAAGTGCCAGGCACCCATACGAAGTGTAGGGTGCCCGTGCAAGGTGCAGAGCACCCATACAGTGTATAGGGCACCCCTACAGCATATAGGGCGCCCATACAATGCATAGGGCGCCCATACACTGTATAGGGCACCCATACAATGCATAGGGCACCCATACAGTCTATAGGGCACCCATACAGTCTATAGAGCCCCCATGCAATGCCCATATCGTCTAGAGGGCACCCATACAGTCTATAGGGCACCCATACAGACTATAGAGTGCCTATGCAATGCATAGAGCGCCCATACAGTTTATAGGGGCCCATACAGTCTATAGGGGGGCCCAGGCAACGCATAGGGCACCCGTACAGTCTATAGAGCGCCCATGCAATGCACAGAGGGCCCGTACAGTCTGTAGGGCACCCATACAGTCTATAGGGTACCCATATACCCTATAGGGCGCCCATATATTCTACAGGGCGCCCATACAGTCTATAGGGTGCCCATACACTCTATAGGGAGCCCATACAGTCTATAGAGCATCCATACACTCTATAGGGCAGCCATACAGTCTATAGGGCGCCCATACATTCTATAGGGCGCCCATGCAATGCATAGGGCACCCATACACTCTACAGGGAGCCCATACAGTCTATAGGGCAGCCATACAGTCTATAGGGCACCCATACACTCTATAGGGCGCCCATGCAAGGTGCAGAGCACCTGTACAGCGTATAGGGCACCCATACAATGCATAAGGTGCCCATACAGTCTATAGGGTGCCCATACACTCTATAGGGAGCCCATACAGTCTATAGAGCACCCATACACTCTATAGGGCAGCCATACAGTCTATAGGGTGCCCATGCAATGCATAGGGCACCCATACACTCTATAGGGCGCCCATACACCCTATAGGGTGCCCATACAGTCTATAGGGCACCCATACACCCTATAGGGTGCCCATACAGCGCACAGGACCCCGTGCCAGGCGCTGCCCCCCCCGCCGCCGTATTTCAGGGCCCGGCAGCTGCCGGGCAGGGTGCCCGCCCGACACCCGAGCCCCGGGGCGGGGGGCGGATCCGGGGGGCGCCGCGGGGGGTTCCGACCCCCCGGCTCCCTCCTGCACCCCCGGGTCGGTTCTGCCGCCTCCCCGGTCCAATTCCTCCCCGTTTCACGCCCCGGGCCCGGTTTTGTAGCCCCGCCGTCCCCGGTCGCAGTTCTGCTCCTCTTGTCCCGGTTTCTCCCCCGACCCGGGTCCCGCTTTTGTCCCGGTTCTTCTCATCCGGTCCCGATTTGGAGCAGTCGGTCCGGATCAATGTAACGCGGTGGCGGGCGGTCCCACCTCCCCCCGTCCCCCGCTGTCCCGGGACCCTCCCCGGCCCCCCCCGGCCTCGCCGCTCCCCCGGGACCCCCGGACCCCCCGGTGCCGCCGGGGGCGGGCCGGGCCGGGGGGCGGCGCGGCGCCGGGGCTATAAAAGCCGCTGCCCGGTGCCCGGTCCCGCCGCCGCCACCGCCGCCGCCGCCGGTCCGACCTCTCTGACCCTACCCGAACCGAACCGAGCCACTCAGGTAACACCCCCGCCCCGGGCACCGGCATCCACCGCTGCTCACGCGAACCCAACCGAACGTGCCCAGATCCCGCCGGTACCGGCGAACCGCACCCGACTCCTCCGGTACCGGCACCGAACCCAACCCCTGGGGTACCGATCCGAGGCGGCTCCGACCCCTCCGGGACCGCCCCAGCCGTGCACACCGGGCCGGAGGCGCCGGTACCGGATCGGACGGAACCGGTACCGGTGTCCCCATTATCTGCCCCCCCCCGCGACCTTCCCCTGCTCCCTCCCCCCTCCCGGTTCGGTCCCGGGTCTATAAATAGCCCCGGGCTCGGCCCGGCCAAATATAGCCCGGACCGGCACCTGTCCCAGGCCACGCCCCCTTGAGGTCAGGCCACGCCCCCGCCCGGGACACGCCCACTCGGGGACACGCCTATAGTGCTCTCCTCCCCCCACCTTGTGTCCCCTCCGACCCCTGTGTCTGTCCCTCCTGTCCCCTCTGTGTCCCTGTGTCCCTTCCCTCCCCGGTGCTGGTCCCCTGTGTCCCCCCATGGCCCCTTTGTCCCCTGTGTCCCCCATGTCCCCCGTGTCCCATGTCCATGCCACATGCCATGCCTTGCTGTGCCCCATGGCACCTGTCCCTGCTGGCTGTGCCCCAGGGCACACCGTGCCCCATGCAGTGCCATGAAGTGTCCCATGGCGTGACAGGTGACATGCCCCATGTCATGTCCCATCCTGTGCCACTCCTTGCTCTGTCCCATCTCCCACGGCATGTCCCACAGCTACATCCCATGCCATTCCCGGTGCCCATCACCCATCCTTGGTGGCCACGTCCCTTGCTATGCCATCTCCCGTGCCATCCCCGGTGGCCATGGTGACGCGGGGACGGTGTCGCGCAGGCCCGCCGCCACCATGCCCTTCAGCAACACCCACAACAAGTACAAGCTCAAGTACTCGGCCGAGGAGGAGTTCCCCGACCTCTCCAAGCACAACAACCACATGGCCAAGGTGCTGACGCCGGCCATCTACCAGCGCCTGCGCGACAAGGAGACCCCCAGCGGCTTCACGCTCGACGACGTCATCCAGACCGGCGTGGACAACCCCGGTGGGGACCGGCCACCAGCCCCGGGGTCCCCTTGGCCACCTGCGGGGTCTACGGTGGCCCCTCAACCAGTCCCGGGTCCCCTTGGCCACCCGCAGGGTCCCCAGTAGTTCCTCAACCATCCTGGGTGTCTCCTTGGCCACCCACAGAGTCCCCAGTGGCCTCTCTGCCAGCCCTGGGGGTCCCCTTGTCCACTCCTGAGGTCTCCAATGGCCCCTCCACCAGCCCTGGGGGGTCCCCTTGTCCACTCCTGAGGTCTCCAATGGCCCCTCCACCAGCCCTGGGCCCCATTGGTCACCCATGGGGTCTCCAATGGCCTCTCAACCAGTCCTGGGTCCCCCTGGCCACCTGTGGGGTCTATGGTGGCCCCTTCACCAGCCCCAGGGTCCCCCTTGGCCACTCCTGGGGTCTCCAGTGGTCCCTTCACCAGCCCTGAGGTCTCCTTGGCCACTTCTGGGGTTTCCAATGGCCCCTCAACCAGCCCCAGGGTCCCCTTGGCCACCCATGGGGTCTATGGTGGCCCCTCAACCAGCCCTGGGGTCCCCTTGGTCACCCACAGGATCTCCAATGGTCCCTCCACCATCCTCGGGGTCCCCTTGGCCAACCACAGGGTCTCCAATGGCCCCTCTGCCAGCCCTGGGGTCCCCCTGGCCACCAGCGGGGTCTCTGGCAGCCCCTCAACCATCCTGGGTGTCCCCTTGGTCACCCACAGGGTCTATGGTGGCCCCTTAACCAGCCCCGGAGTCCCCCTGGCCACCTGTGGGGTCTCCAACAGCCCCTTGACCAACCCTGGTGTCCCCTTGGCCACTTCTGGGGTCTCCAATGGTCCCTCAACCAGCCCTAGGTCCCCTTGGCCACCCACGGGGTCTCCAGTGGCCTCTCCGCCAGCCCCGGGTCCCCTTGGCCACTCTCGGGGTCTCCGATGGCCCCTCAACCAGCCCCGGGGTCCCCTTGGTCACCCACAGGGTCTATGGTGGCCCCTTAACCAGCCCCGGGGTCCTCCTGGCCACCAGCGGGGTCTTTGGCAGCCCCTCCACCATCCTGGGTGTCCCCTTGGCCACCCACAGGGTCTCCAATGACCTCTCCACCAGCCCTGGGGTCCCCTTGGCCACCCATGGGGTCTCCAATGTGCCCTCTTCCAGCCCTGGGGTCCCCTTGGCCACTCCTGGAGTCTCCAGTGGTCCCTCCACCAGCCCTAAGGTCCTCTTGGCCACTTGCGGGGTCTCTCATGGCCCCTCAACCAGCCCTGGGTCCCCTTGGCCACCCGTGGGGTCTCCAATGTCCCCTCTGCCAGCCCCAGGGTCCCCTTGGCCACTCCTGAAGTCTCCAATGGTCCCTCAACCAGCCCCAGGTCCCCTTGGCCACCCATGGGGTCTCCAATGGCCCTTCCACCAGCCCCAGGGTCCCCCTGACCACCCGCAGGGTCTCCAATGGCCCCTCAACCAGTCCTGAGGTCCCCTTGGTCACCCACAGGGTCCCCAGTGGCCCCTCCGCCAGCCCTGGGATCCCCTTGGCCATCCCTGTAGACCCCAATGGCTCCTCAGCCAGTCCCAGGATCCCCCTTATCCACTCCTGAGGTCTCCAATGGCCCCTCAACCAGCCCCGGGGTCCCCTTGGCCACCCGTGGGGCCTCCAATGGCCCCTCCGCCAGCCCCGGGGTCCCCCTGGCCACCAGTGGGGTCTCTGGCAGCCCCTCAACCATCCTGGGTGCCCCCTTGGCCACCTGCGGGGTCTCCAATGGCCCCTCCGCCAGCCCTGGGTCCCCTTGGCCACTCCTGGGGTCTCCAATGGCCCCTCAACCAGCCCCAGGGTCCCCTTGGCCATCCCTATAGACCCCAACGGCTCCTCAGCCAGCCCTGAGGTCCCCTCAACCCACCCTAGAGGCCCCTCAACCTTCCTGGGCGTCCCCTTGGCCCTTCCCAAGGGTCTCCCAACCATCCTGGGTGTCCCCTTGGCCCTTCCCAAGGGTCTCCCAACCATCCTGGGCGTCCCCTTGGCCACCCGCCGCGTCCCCGGCACCCGCTGACACTCCGCACGTCCGCAGGGCACCCGTTCATCATGACGGTGGGCTGCGTGGCCGGCGACGAGGAGTCCTACGAGGTCTTCAAGGAGCTCTTCGACCCCGTCATCCAGGACCGCCACGGCGGCTACAAGCCCACCGACAAGCACCGCACCGACCTCAACCACGAGAACCTCAAGGTGACCGGACGCCGGGGCCCCTCGTGGGTGCCTGGGGTCCTCGTGGGTGCTTGGAATGGGTGGAAATCAAGGAGACCCGGGTCCCTCATGGGCGCGTGAGGGGCTGGCAGGGACATAGGTGACCCTGGGTCCCTTGCGCACGATTGGAAGCGGGTGCAGATGTTGGATGGGGATGAAGGTCACCGGGATCCTCACGGGTGCTGGGAATGGGGACCAAGGTGACCCGGACGCCGGGGTGGAGGGGGAGTCCCCGTGGTCTGGCTGGGCCGGGGGAGGCGCCCGGACGCCTGGGCCCCCGCTGACGGTCGCCTGCAGGGGGGTGACGACCTGGACCCCAAGTACGTGCTGAGCAGCCGCGTGCGCACGGGCCGCAGCATCAAGGGCTACTCGCTGCCGCCGCACTGCAGCCGCGGCGAGCGCCGCGCCATCGAGAAGCTCTCGGTCACCGGTGAGGGGCGGCGCCTGCCGCCGCGAGGGGGCGGGGCCTGGCGAAGGGGCGGGGTTTGGTGCCGCCCGGGGGGGTGTGGGCCTGGGGTGTAGGCGGAGCCTGTGTGTGGGGGAGGGGGGGTGCGGGGGAGTGGGCGTGGCCTGGGGGTGGGTGGGGCCTGCGGGGCTTTGTGGGCGGGGCTCCTGGATGGGGGCGGGGTTGGGCCGACAGGGGGCGGGGCCAAGAAGGTCTAGAATGGCTGGGCTGTTGTGGGCGGGGTGTGGGGCGGGGCCTGGTGCGGGAATGGGCGGGGCCTGGGGGGGCTGGTCGGAATGTGGGCGTGGCCTGAGGGGTGGGCGGGGCCTGGAAATGCCGTGGGTGCTGCATGGGTGGGAGGGGGCACTCGGGCTCGGAAATGCGGGCGTGGCTTTGAGAGTGGGCGGGGCCGGCGCAGTGGGCGTGGCCTGTCCGTGTGGGGCGTGGCCTGTCGCTGACCCCGCCCCCTCGCGCGCAGCCCTGAACAGCCTGGAAGGGGAGTTCAAGGGCCGCTACTACCCGCTGAAGGCCATGACGGAGGCGGAGCAGCAGCAGCTCATCGACGACCACTTCCTCTTCGACAAGCCCGTGTCCCCGCTCCTGCTCGCCTCGGGCATGGCCCGCGACTGGCCCGACGCCCGCGGCATCTGGTGGGTGTCATTGACACCTTAATGGCAATGTCCATCCCGGTGCGGCACCTGGATGCCATGCGGGTGCTGGTCCATGCCCATGGGGACACCTCAGTGGCGATGTCCACCCCTGGTGGGACACCTGGATCCCATGTGGGTGCTGGTCCATGCCCATGGGGACACCTCGAGCCCAATGTCCACCCTCATGGGACACCTCAGTCCCATGTGGTGGGTGGTCCATGCCCATGGGGACACCCCAATGGCAATGTCCACCCTGGTGGGACACCTGGATCCCATGTGGGTAGTGATCCATGCCCATGGGGACACCTCAATGCTGAAGTCCACACTTGTGGGACACCTGGTTCCCATCTGGGTGGTGGTCCATGCCCATGGGGACACCTCGACCCCGATGTCCACCCCAGTGGGACACCTGGATCCCATGTGGGTTGTGGTCCATGCCCATGGGGACACCCCAATGGCAATGTCCACCCTGGTGGGACACCTGGATCCCATGTGGGTTGTGGTCCATGCCCATGGGGACACCCCAATGGCAATGTCCACCCCAGTGGGACACCTGGCTTCCATCTGTGTAGTGGTCCATGCCCATGGGGACACCCCAATGGCAATGTCCACCCTGGTGGGACACCTGGCTCCCGTCTGGGTGGTGGTCCATGCCCATGGGGACACCCCAATGCTGATGTCCACCCCGGTGGGACACCTGAATCCCATGTGGGTGCTGGTCCATGCCCATGGGGACACCCCAATGGCAATGTCCACCCTGGTGGGACACCTAGATCCCATGTGGGCTGTGGTCCATGCCCATGGGGACACCTCGATCCCGATGTCCACCCTGGTGGATCCCTGGTGGATCCCTGATGTCCACCCTGGTCCCCCTGCTGGGGCGGGGGGCAATGGTCCCGGAGCGGGTGGCCGGGCGCCGGTGTCCCCGGGCCGGCGCTGAGCGTGTCCCCGCAGGCACAATGACAACAAGACCTTCCTGGTGTGGGTGAACGAGGAGGACCATCTCCGCGTCATCTCCATGGAGAAGGGCGGCAACATGAAGGAGGTGTTCCGGCGCTTCTGCGTCGGCCTCAAGAAGGTGGGGACAGCGCGGTGGGGACACGGGCAGGGTGGGGACATCACTGAGGGCCATGGGGACTGAGGGGCAGTGCAGGACGTGGGAGGTGTGGGGACACAGGAGGGTCTTGGGGGACACAGAGAGGTGCGAGTGACTTGGAGGACACAGGGAGGGTCCTGGGGACATGGGAGGGTCTGGGACATGGTGGTCCTGGTGGCTGGAGGGGGATGTGTGACAATGGGGACACTGGGGACCTTGGGGTGCCAGATCTTGGCATGGTGGGGGGGGCAGGTCTCAGCATGGGCTGAGGTCCAGGGGGTCCCATGGAGGGAAGGGGGGGGGGGTCGGTCAAGGGGTGCTACATCCAGGGGGGATCCTGGAGGGATTCCTGGAGGGATCATGGGGAGATTCCTGGAGGGATCATGGGCTGCGTCCTGGAGGGATCACAGGGGGATCCTGGCGGGACTGTTGGCTTCTTCCTAGTGGGATCAAGGAGGGGATTCCTGGAGGAATCATGGGGGGGCTCTTGGTGGGATCACAGGGGGATTCCTGGAGGAATCACAGGGGAATCCTGGGGGGATCACAGTAGGATTCCAGAGGGGATCACGGGGAAATTCCTGGAGGGATCCTGGCAGGATCGTGGGCTGCTTCCTGGAGGGACCACAGGCGGATTCCTAGAGGAATCACAGGGGGATCCTGGCAGCATCATGGGCTGCTTCCTGGTGGGATCATGAGGGATCCTGGGGAGGGTCCTGGGTGGATCATGGGGCTCCTGACCGGCCCGTGGGCCGTTCCGGTGCCGGGTGCCCCGTTCGGTCGCCCATGGGCGCCCGCGCGCGTCCCCCGCAGATCGAGGAGATCTTCAGCAAGGCCGGGCACCCCTTCATGTGGACCGAGCACCTGGGCTACATCCTGACGTGCCCCTCGAACCTGGGCACGGGGCTGCGCGGCGGCGTCCACGTGCGCCTGCCCAAGCTGAGCCAGCACCCCAAGTTCGAGGAGGTGCTGGGCCGCCTGCGCCTGCAGAAACGCGGCACCGGTGCGTGGGGACACGGGGGGACAGGGGGGACACGGGGACATGGGGACCGGGAGGGCAGGGGGGAGCCCAGGAGGGAGCTGGGGGCACCAAGGAGGATGTAGGTGACACTGGGGACACCAAGGAGGATGTAGGTGACACGGGCAGGGCTGGCAGGGACCACTGAGGACCAATGGGCCATGGAGGACACAGGGGACATGGAGGCCACAAGGTCCACAGCAGGCCTGGAAAGCACAAGAGGCTGGAGGGGACATGGAGAACCCAGAGAGCACAGGAGGCTACAGGGGACATGGGTGACACAGGGGCCACATAGTCCATGGAGGATACAAGAGAGCCCTGGAGGCTACAGGGGACATAGGGGACATAAGGGACACAGCACAGGGGACATGGAGGTCACATGGGCCACAGAAGACCTGGAGGGCACAGGACACTACGGGGCCACAAAGAGCACAGGAGGCTACAGGGGACAAGGGGGACACAGGGGCCACATTGCCCATGGAGGATACAAGAGAGCCCTGGAGGCTACAGGGGACATAGGGGACATAAGGGACACAGCACAGGGGACATGGAGGTCACATGGGCCACAGAAGACCTGGAGGGCACAGGACACTACGGGGCCACAAAGAGCACAGGAGGCTACAGGGGACAAGGGGGACACAGGGGCCACATTGCCCATGGAGGATACAAGAGAGCCCTGGAGGCTACAGGGGACGTAGGGGACACAGAGAAAACAGCACAGGGGACATAGGGGACACGGAGGCCTCATGGGCCACAGAAGACCTGGAGGGCAGAGGACACTATGGGGCCACAAAGAGCACAGGAGGCTACAGGGGACATGGGTGACCACAGGGCCTCCCATGGCCACACGCAGCCTCCTCCCCGGTGCCACCGCGGGTCGGGCAGGGGCTGGGGACAGCCCTGGGCCCCCCGCGGGTGACACCCGGTGCCCGCAGGCGGGGTGGACACGGCGGCCGTGGGCGCCGTCTTCGACATCTCCAACGCCGACCGCCTGGGCTTCTCCGAGGTGGAGCAGGTGCAGATGGTGGTGGACGGCGTCAAGCTCATGGTGGAGATGGAGAAGAAGCTGGAGCAGAACCAGCCCATCGACGACATGATCCCGGCGCAGAAATAGGGCCCGCCCGGCCCCGCGGTGTCACCTCAATAAACGCCACCGGCCTCCGAGCCTCTTGGGGACACGCGCGCTGGGGACGGCGCCCCGGGGTGGGGGTGTCACCCAGGGGTGCCCTGTCTGCGTCACCACCCTCACCCCATATCCATGGGGCACCCGGGATGTCCTCGGTGTCCCCTTAGCTCTCCCGGACGCCTGGGCCCCGGAGCGGGGGGACACGAGGCGGGTGCCGTGGGTGCCACGGGTGCCACGTCACAGGTTTCCTATGTTTATTGGGGGCTCAGGTACAGACCGGGGCAGGAATAACTTAAAAATGGGCTGGAGCGCCCGCGGGGCCGCTATGTACAGGGCTGGGTGCCGCCGCGGGGCACCCATGGGTGCAGGGGTGGGAGCCCCGGAATCGCCGACGGTCCCTGACGGTGCCCGGGGTGCTGGGACCGCTGCAGCGTCCGGTGCGGGGCACCCATGGGTGCCGGTGCAGCCTTGGCAGGTCCTAGTGCACCCATGGGTGCCGGTGCAGCACTTAGGGGGTCCTGGAGCTGGTGCACCCATGGGTGGCCGAGGCCAGTGCAGCCTTGGGGCTCGCGCGACTCGTGCACCCGTGGGTGCCAGTGCAACTGTGGTACCGCTGCACCCATGGGTGCTGGTGCAGCCCCCCTCTGCAGCACCCCCAGGTGCAATCCATGCAATCCCCACCAGCCCCTGCACCCAAGGGTGCCGACGCACCCAGGGAGCGGGTGCAGCCCCCAGAGACGCTGCATCGCCAGGGCTGGTGCAGCCCATGGTGCCAGCGCACCCCTGGGTGCAACTGCAGCCCGTGCACCCAAGGGTGCTGCTGCGTCCCCACCAAGAGACCCTGCACCCAAGGGTGCCGCTGCGCCGCCAGAGCCAATGCATCCCCTGGGTGCAAGTGCCTTCGGTGGAGCCGGTGCACCCAAGGGTGCCAACACCCCCCCCCAAGAGACCCTGCACCCAAGGGTGCTGCTGCACCCAGGTCTGCTGCACCCAGAGCCGCTGCAGCTGTGAGTGCCACTGCACCCAAAACAGCTGGACCCATGAGTGCCCCTGCACCTGGAGCTGCTGCACCCACGGGTGCCGCTGCACCCAAAACTGCTGCACCCACGGGTGCTGCTGCACCCGGAGTCACTTCACCCGGAGCCGCTGCAGCTGTGGGTGCCCCTGCACCCAAAACTGCTGCACCCATGGGTGCTGCTGCACCAGCGCCACTGCACCCGGAGCCACTGCACCCACGCGTGCCACTGCACTCGGAGCTGCTGCACCCAAGGGTGCTGCTGCACTCTGAGCTGCTGCACCCATGGGTGCTGCTGCATCCAGTGCTGCTGCAGTCGGCACCGCTGCACCCACGGGTGCTGCTGCACTCGGAGCTGCTGCGCCCATGGGAGCCGCTGCACCCAGCACCGTTGCACTCGGACCCTCTGCACCCACGGGTGCCGCTGCATCCAGAGCCACTGCACCCCAAACCGCTGCACCCGTCGGTGCTGCTGCACCTGGAGCTGCTGCACCCACGGGTGCTGCTGCACCCAAAACTGCTGCACTCATGGATGCTGCTGCACCCAGCACCGTTGCACTCGGAGGCTCTGCACCCATGGGTGCCGCTGCACCCAGCGCCGCTGCAGCGGGCGCCACGCGGGCGCTAGAGCTGCAGGCGCGGGTGCCACTGCACCCAAAACTGCTGCACCCATGGGAGCCGCTGCACCCAAAACCGCTGCACCCAGGGGTGCCGCTGCACCCGGCACCGTTGCAGCGGGCGCCACGCGGGCGCTAGAGCTGCAGGCGCAGGTGCCACTACATCCAAAACTGCTGCACCCATGGGAGCCGCTGCACCCAAAACCGCTGCACCCATGGGTGCCGCTGCACCCGGCACCGTTGCAGCGGGCGCCGCGCGGGCGCTCGAGCTGCAGGCGCGGGTGCCACTGCACCCAAAACTGCTGCACCCATGGGAGCCGTTGCACCCAAAACCGCTGCACCCACGGGTGCTGCTGCACCCAAAACTGCTGCACCCATGGGTGCCGTTGCAGCGGGCGCCGCGCGGGTGCTAGAGCTGCAGGCGTGCGGCCACGTCGGCCAGGGCGTCGCGGAAGGCGGGCGCGGGGCCGGCCAGGCGCCGGAACAGCACCCCGGTGACGTGGCCGGCGGGCGGCAGGCGACAGACCTCGGCCTCGAAGTGGCAGCCGGCGCCGGGGCCGCGCTCGCGCGTCACCGTCACCACGAAGGGCTGGGGCTGGCGCGCGCGGCACCCCGCGGCCACCGCCGCCTGCCGCAGCGCCGCCACCACGGCCGCCGCCGGCCGCCCGCTCGTCACCTTCACATGCCAGGGAACTCGGAGCAGCCGGGGTTCGGCTTCCTTTTGATCCCAAGGTAGATGGCAACTGCGGGGGGGACACGGGGAGCCCTGTGGGTGGGGGGCCGGGGACAGCCCCAGGGTCCCCAGTGGGCAGGTGGTGGCCGTGGTGGGCAGGGGAGACACCCATTGGGCATCGGGGACACCCGTTGGGCAGGACATGGGTATTGGGGACACCCATGGGGCATGGGGGACACCCGCTGGGCAGGACATAGGGCATGGGGACACCCACAGGGCATTGGGGACACCCATTGGGCAGGACATGGGGGTTGGGGAAACCCACGGGGCACGGAAGACACCCATTGGCATGAGGGACACCCATTGGGCAGGACATGGGCATTGGGGACACCCCCGGGGCATCGGGGACACCCATTGGGCAGGACATGGGCATTGGGGACACCCATGGGGTATGGGGGACACCTGTCGACCATTGGGGACACCCGTTGGGCAGGACATGGGGGTTGGGGACACCCATGGGGCATGGGGGACACCCATTGGGCATGAGGGACACCCGTTGGGCAGGGCATGGGGGTTAGGGATTCCCATGGGGCATGGGGGACACCCATTGGGCAGGACATGGGCATTGGGGACACCCACAGGGCACGAGGGACACCCGTTGGGCAGGACATGGGGTTTGGGGACAGCCACGGGACATGGGGGACACCCGTTGGGCAGGACATAGGGCATGGGGACACCCACAGGGCATTGGGGACACCTGTTGGGCAGGGCATGGGCATTGGGGACACCCATGGGGCATGGGGGACACCCATTGGGCAGGACATGGGGGTTGGGGAAACCCACGGGGCACGGAAGACACCCATTGGCATGAGGGACACCCATTGGGCAGGACATGGGCATTGGGGACACCCCCGGGGCATCGGGGACACCCATTGGGCAGGGCATGGGCATTGGGGACACCCATGGGGTATGGGGGACACCTGTTGACCATTGGGGACACCCGTTGGGCAGGACATGGGGGTTGGGGACACCCATGGGGCATGGGGGACACCCATTGGGCATGAGGGACACCCGTTGGGCAGGGCATGGGGGTTAGGGACACCCACAGGGCATGAGGGACACCCGTTGGGCAGGACATGGGGTTTGGGGACACCCACGGGACATGGGGGACACCCGTTGGGCATCAGGGACATCCATTGGGCAGGATATGGGGCATTGGGGACACCCACGGGGTATGGGGGGCACCTGTTGGGCATTGGGGACACCCATTGGACAGGACATGGGGGTTAGGGACACCCATGGGGCATTGGGGACACCCGTTGGGCAGGACATGGGCACTGGGGACACCCACAGGGCATCGGGGACACCCATTGGGCATCGGAGACACCCACTGAGCAGGGCATGGGCAGCAGGGACAACCAGATGGGCATTAAGGACATCCGTTGGGCATAGGGGCTGCCCAGTGTGCATAGCATGGACATCGGGGACACCCGTTGGGCATGGCATGGCATTGGGGACACTGTAGTGGGCACTGGGAACATCCATAGGGCATAGCATGGTCATTGGGGACACCGTGGTGGTCATGGGGGACACCCGTTGGGCATGGCATGGACATAAGGGACATCAGGATGGGCATTAGGGACATACATTGGGCATGGCTTGGGCATCACCACTGTGACACCCGAGGGGGTGGACACCCCAGGGTGGTGGCACCTACCTTGTGAGCGCAGGTCCCCCGATTCTCTCAGGTTCGTCTGCGACCCTGGGGGGGACACAGGGCACCGTCACCCATGGGGTGCCAGGGGGGCACTCTCCCCAGGCCTGCTTTGGGGGGCACCACCCCCATTTTGGGGACACTGTTGTCCCCTCTAAGGTCAAGTGCACACTGGGGGACACCATCTCCCCTGGATCATGGACCACAACTGCTTTGGAGGCCACCACCATCCGCACATTGGGTGGCACCAACTGCCCTAACCCATGTGGTTTTGAGGCCACCACCATCTGCACGTTGGGTGGCACCAACTGCCCTGGTCCATATGATTTGGAGGCCACCACCATCTGCACATTGGGTGGCACCAACTGCCCGGGTCCATGTGGTTTGAGGGGCCACCACCATCCACATGTTGGGTGGCACCAACTGCCCTAGTCCATGTGGTTTGGGGGGCCACCACCATCCACATGTTGGGGGGACACCAACTGCCCTGGTCCATGTGGTTTGGAGGCCACCACCATCCGCACATTGGGTGGCACCAACTGCCCTGGTCCATGTGGTTTGGAGGCCACCACCATCCGCACGTTGGGTGGCACCAACTGCCCTGGTCCATGCACTTTGGAGGCCACCACCATCCGCACATTGGGTGGTGCCAACCCTACACCGGGTGACACCGATCACCCCGGTCGATGCCTTTCTCAGAGGCCACCCCATGGGGGTGGCACCGTCCCCCCCAGCAGCCCCCGGCGGCAGCAGCAAGAGCAGCGAAAGACGGAAGGGAGAGCAGCCAAGCAGGTGCCAGGCGGGCGCCGCGCGGGCGCCGCACTTACTGATTTTGGCTCCTTGCGGCGTGGCGGCGCCCGAGACGCAGCGGTTAGAGCTCTGCCGCTTAGAGGGGTCAAGAGTGACCCTGGAAGAGAGGAGCAGCGCGTGAGCGAGCGAGCGGGCGGGCGGCGCGAGCGCGGCGGGCGCGGGCGCCCGCGCTCACCTGCGCGTCAGCTTGGACGTCAGCTTGCTGAAGAGGTTGGAGGTGGCCCGCGAGCGGCTCTGCGGCAGCGGCGACGCCTCGGGCGCCAGCGTGGGCGACGCGGGCGGCCCGTTGGGCGCCCCGGCGCGCCGGTCGCGCACGTGGCCGCCGTGGAAGGTGCTGCGGCCCGCGGTGCCCCGCGCCAGGCGGGCGCGCTCCGAGGACGCGGCGGCCGCCGCGATGCTGTGGCTCGAGGGCGACGCCGGCGGCACGCGGCCGCCCGCCGAGCTGCGGGGACGCGGTGAGGGCGGCGCGCGCGGGGACGCGGCGCCCACGGCACCCGTGGGTGCCCCTACCTGTTCTCCTTGCCGTTCTGCAGCAGCGAGTGGCGCTCGGCGCCCGGGCGCTCGGTGCACACGTAGGTGTTGCGGCGCGCCATGACGCTCGACGGGATGTTGTTCTGCAGGGCCCCGGCGCGCTCAGCACCCCGGGGTGCTGCCGCCCCGCGCGCGCGGGCCCCAGGGTGCCCAGCCATGGGGGTGCTGCCACCCTGCTCGCTGGGTCCTACGGGTTCTTCCACCTGTTTGCTCAGTCCCAAGGGTGCTGCCACGCCACGCGCGCGGGCCCCAGGGTGCCCAGTCATGGAGGTGCCTCCACCCTGCTCGCTTGGTCCTAGGGGTGCTACCACCCTGCTCACTGGGTCCCAAGGGTGCTACCACCCTGCTCGCTTGGTCCTACGGGTTCTTCCACCTGTTTGCTCGGTCCCAAGGGTGCTGCCACCCTGCTCACTCAGTCCCAGGGGTACCAGCACCCCAATTGCCAACCCTGGAGGTACCTCCACCCTGCTCACTTGGTCCCAGGGGTGCTGCCACCCTGCTGGCTCGGTCCTACGGGTCCTTCCACCCGTTTGCTCGGTCCTAGAGGTGCCTCCACCCTGCTCGATTGGTTCTAGGGGTGCCCACACTCTGCTCCCTCAGTCCCAGGGGTGCTGCCAACCTGCTCACTTGGTCCCAGGGGTACCAGCACCCTGATTGCCAGCCCTGGAGGTGCCTCCACCCTGCTCGCTGGGTCCCAGGGGTGCTGCCACCCTGCTGGCTTGGTCCTAGGGGTGCCCACACTCTGCTCACTGGGTCCCAGGGGTACCAGCACCCCAATTGCCAGCCCTGGAGGTGCTGCCACCCTGCTCGCTCAGTCCCAGGGGTGCTGTCACCCTGCTTGCTTGGTCCCAGGGGTGCCCATATTCTGCTTGCTTGGTCCTAGGGGTGCTGCCACCTGCTCTCTGGGTCCCAGGGGTGCCCAAACTGATTTCCGGCCCTGGAGGTGCCTCCACCCTGCTCGCTGGGTCCCAGGGATGCTGCCACCCCGCTCGCCCGATCCCGGCGCCACCCTCACGCGGTGCCCACCGTGTTGGCGGCGCCGTCCTTGTGCCGCTCGGGGATCTCGGCCTTGTTGGGGTTGTTGGCGCTGCTCACCATGGGGCTGGAGGGGGGCCCGGCGCGGGCCGCGCCGCCCACGCTGCCACTGGCGCGCCGGGCCGGCAGCCGCTCCTCCTTGAGCTCCGCGTCGCCCGCGCTCGTGGGGCTGCGCTTGGGGTGCGCGGGCGCCGGCGAGGGGCCGCCTGCCGCCAACGGGGCCCGCTCAGCGCCGGGGCGCCCGGCGGGTCCCCGGGGAGCACCGGGACCTGCGCCCACCCCGTGGGTGCAGGAATGGGTGCCCACTATGGCTTGCACCCTATGGATGTAGGAATGGATGCCCACCATGACCTGCACCCTATGGACGTGGCAATGGGTACCCACCATGACCTGCACCCCATGGACATGAGAATGGGGCCAACCATGACCTACACCCTATGGATGTGGGAATGGGGCCAACCATGACCTGCACCCTATGGACATGGGAATGGGTGCCCACCATGACCTGCATCCCATGGATGTGGCATTGGGTGTTCACCACAAGCTGCACCCCATGGATGTAGGAATGGGTGCCCACCGTGACCTGCACCCCATGGACACAGTAATGGGTGCCCACCATGCCCTGCATGGGTTGGGTACCCACCGTGACCTGCACCCCATGGGCGTGGGAATGGGTACCCACCATGACCTGCACCCCATGGACGTGGGAATGGGGCCCACCATGACCTGCACAGGTTGGGTACCCACCATGACCTGCATCCCATGGGCGTGGGAATAGGTGCCCACCATGACCTGCAACCCATGGGCATGGGAATGGGGGCCCACCATGACCTGCATGCCATGGATGTAGGAATGGGTGCCCACCATGACCTGTACCCCATGGACGTGGCATTAGGTGCTCACCACAAGCTGCACCCCATGGATGTAGAAATGGGTGCCCACCCTGTACCAGTGGGACACAGGACCTGGTGCCCACCATGCACCCAGTGGGTCATAGGCTTGGGTGCCCACCACGACCTGCACCCCACAGCCATGGGACTGGGTGCCCACCATGCTCCACACCCCATGGACATGGGATGCCCACCCTGCACCAACGGAGACGGGACTGGGTGCCACCCCGCACCCCACGGACACCGGGTGCCCGCCCCACGCCGTGGGGCGCCCACGGGGCACTCACAGAAGTCGCTGTGCCGCCGCTGCCGGTGGTAGGTGCCGGCCCCGCGCTGGCCCTTGCCGTGCGCGGCCACCTTGCCCGTGCCGTTGGCCACCTCGCTGGGTGCCCGCACCCGGGCCAGGGACAGGGTGCTGCCCGTGCGCGACTCGCCCGCCTCCACCTGCGGGAGCCCCGAGCGCCCGTCACGGGCCACCCCGGCCACCGCGGCGCCCACGGGTGCCCCCGGGCGCCCACCTCACCTCGTTCTTCCTGCCCAGCAGGAGGTAGGTGGCCGTCACCTCGTTGTACTTCTGGTTGCTCAGGGACTCCTTGATCTCCTCGCGGCTGTAGCCCATTCCCACCATCACCTCTGCGGGCACACGGGTGAGGGGGCACCCCGGGCACCCTGCGAGGGGCACCCGCGGGTGGCCCCGGGCGCTCACCGATGCGCTTGGCGTCCCCAAAGTCCTCCTCGGGCTCCTTGTAGGGCTTCAGCTCGTCCCCCTCGTAGCCGATGTTGATCCACTTGTCCTTCATGATTTGCTGCGGCGGAGCCGAGGGGGACGTTAGGGTGGCACCGACACAAACACCGTTAGGGGGGACCGGGATGGCACAGAGGGTGGCACTGGGGGGGCGTGGGCATCGTTAGGGTTGGCATTCGGGATGTCACTGGGGTGCCACCGCCATCGTTAGGGGGGCACGGTGGCATTAAAGGTGATGGGGATGTCATTAAGGGTGGCATATGTGCCACTAAAGGTGGCAAAGATGTTCCCAGGGTCATACAGATGCCACTAGAGGTGGCACAGATGCCACTAGGGTCATAGAGATGCCACTAGAGGGCTCGTGGGCAACACCAGAGGTGACACAGACGTCCCTAGGGTCATACAGATGCCACTAGAGGGCACATGGGCACCACCAGAGGTGGTACAGATGCCACTAGGGTCATACAGATGCCACTAGAGGGCACATGGCCACCACTAGAGGTGGCACAGATGTCACCAGGGTCATTCAGATGCCACTAGAGGGCACGCAGGCACCACTAGAGGTGGCACAGATGCCACTAGGGTCATACAGATGCCACTAGAGGGCTCATGGGTACCACTGGAGGTGGCACAGAAGCTCCTAGGGTCATAGAGATGCCACTAGAGGGCACATGGGCACCACTAGAGGTGGCATAGATGTCCCTAGGGTCATAGAGATGCCACTAGAGAGCACATGGGCACCACTAGAGGTGGCACAGATGTCCCTAGGGTCATACAGATGCCACTAGAGGTGGTACAGATGCTCCTAGGGTCATAGAGATGCCACTAGAGGGCACACGGCACCACTAGAGGTGGCACAGATGTCACAAGAGTCATAGAGATGCCACTAGAGGGCTCATGGGCACCACTAGAGGTGGCACAGACACCCCTAGGGTCATACGGATGCCACTAGAGGGCTCATGGGCACCACTGGAGGTGGCACAGATGCTCCTAGGGTCATTCAGATGCTACCGGGGGGCACACAGGCACCACTAGAGGTGGCACAGATCTCCCTAGGGTCATACAGATGCCACTAGAGGCCTCATGGGCACCACCAGAGGTGGCACAGATGCCACCAGGGAGTGGCCCGATGCCGCCGGGTGTCACACGCCGCCGTGCCCGCCGCGTCCTCACCTCGAGGGTGCAGCGCTTGGCCGGGTTCAGCACCAGGAAGCGGCGCAGGATGTTCTCGCAGTCGGTCGACATGTAGAAGGGCACCCGGTACTTGCCCCGCAGCACCCGCTCCCGCAGCTCCTGCAGGTGGCACGGGGACAGCTCTGCCAACGGCCGCGCGTGGGGGGAGCCCCCTTGTCTGCCTGCTCCCAAATGGGACCCTCGGGCCCCCCGCAGACCCCCATGGCTGCGCCCATTGAAGGGCATCCACCTTGGTGCCCACCTTGACATTGTGCCCATCCACGAGCATCAACCAGCCCCTCAGGGCAACCAGGACCATGCCTAGGGTGCCCACCTTGAGGTTGTGCCCATCAAAAAGCACCAAGCAGCCCCTCGGAGCACCCAGGATAACACCCGAGGTGCCAACCTTGACATTGCACCCACTTGAGAGCATTAAGCAGCCCACCAAGCGGTCCAGGATGTCCCCCAAGGTGCCCACCTTGAGGTTGTGCCCATCCACGAGCACCAACCAGCCCCTCATGGAGATGCACAAGGCGGCCACCTTGAGGTCATGCCCATCCACGAGCATCAACCAGCCCCTTGGGGCACCCAGGATCATGCCCAAGGTGCCTACCTTGAGATTGTGCCCATCCACAAGCATCAACCAGCCCTTCAGGGCACCCAGGACGATGCCCAGGGCGCCCACCCTCAGGTTGTGCCCATCCATGAGCACCACTCAGCTCCTCAGGACACCCAGGATGATGCCCAAGGCGTCTATCTAGAGGTTGTGCCCATCCACGAGCACCAACCAGCCCACCAAGGGGTCCAGGATGTCCCCCAAGGTGTCCACCTTGAGGCTGTGCCCATCCATGAGCACCACCCAGCTCCTTAGGACACCCAGGACCATGCCCAGGGTGCCCACCTTGAGGTTGTGCCCATCCACAAGTATCAACCAGCCCACCAAGTGGTCCAGGATGTCCCCCAAGGTGTCCACCTTGAGGTTGTGCCCATCCACGAGCACCACCCAGCCCCTCATGGAGATGCCCAAGGCACCCACCTTGAGGTTGTGCCCATCCATGAGCACCACTCAGCTCCTCAGGACACCCAGGATGATGCCCAAGGCGTCTACCTAGAGGCTGAGCCCGTCCACGAGCACCAACCAGCCCACCAAGGGGTCCAGGATGTCCCCCAAGGTGCCCACCTTGAGGTTGCGCCCATCCACATGTATCAACCAGCCCCTCATGGAGATGCCCAAGGCGCCCACCTTGAGGTTGTGCCCGTCGAAGGGCAGCGAGCCGCTGACCAGCGTGTAGAGGATGACGCCCAGGCTCCAGATGTCGACCTCGGGACCGTCGTACTTCTTGCCCTGGAAGAGCTCGGGCGCCGCGTAGGGCGGCGAGCCGCAGAACGTGTCCAGCTTGGAGCCCAGCGTGAACTCGTTGCTGAAGCCGAAGTCGGCGATCTTGATGTTGGCGTCGGCGTCCAGCAGCAGGTTCTCCGCCTGCGGGGACGGCGTCGCGGGTGACGCCGTGGGGACGGCGCCGCGGGGCACCGCGGGTGACGCCGCGGGGACGGCGCGCTCACCTTCAGGTCCCGGTGGACGATGTTCTTCTGGTGGCAGTAGTGCACGGCCGAGACGATCTGGGGACAGGGCTGGCGTGAGCCCGGTGGTCCCTGGTGGCCCCTGGTGGCCTGTCAACCCCCCCCGGTGCCCACTGTGTCCCCCTGCACCCTTAGGTGGCCATTGGGACCCGACGCGTCCTCCCCGGCCGCTCGCTGGCCCCGATCGATGTCACAGCCGGGCGCCCTGGGGGGGATTGATCCTGCCCACGTGTCCCCAGCACGTGTCCCCAGCATGTCCTCGGCATGTCCCCAGCCCCATGGCAGAGTGGTGCCGTGTCCCCCATAACGTCCCCAACCCCAGACCAGGGTGGTGCCACCTCCCCCATTGTGTCCCCAGCCCCATGCCAGGGTGCTGCCATGTCCCCCATGGTGTCCCCAACCCCACCGTGGCACGGTGCCATGTCCCCAGCATGTGTCCCCAGCATGTCCTCGGCATGTCCCCAGCCCCATGCCAGGGCAGTGCCACGTCCCCCATGATGTCCCCACCCCCAGACCAGGGTGCTGCCGTGTCCCCCATGGTGTCCCCAACCCCACCGCAGCACGGTGCCATGTCCCCAGCACGTGTCCCCAGCATGTCCTCGGCATGTCCCCAGCCCCATGCCAGGGCGGTGCCACGTCCCCCATGATATCCCCACCCCCAGACCAGGGTGCTGCCGTGTCCCCCATGGTGTCCCCAACCCCACCGCGGCACGGTGCCGTGTCCCCAGGCACGATGTCCCCAGCCCCATGACACAACAGACCCTCATCCCCCGCGACGTCCCCAACCCGGTGCCACCACCCGGTGCCTCCGACCTGTCTGAACTTGGCCCGCGCCTCCTTCTCCTTCATCCTCCCGTGGGACACCAGGTAGTCGAAGACCTCCCCTGCGGAGACGCCCATGGGTGACAGCACCCGGACACCCCCCGGCGTCCCCCGGGTCCCCCGGGGACCCGTGGGGACACGACGGGGCGCGGGGGCTCACCGGCGCTCGCGTACTCCATCACCAGGTAGAGCGTCTTCTCCGTCTCGATGACCTCGAAGAGCTTCACTGCGGGGACACGGTGGCATCGGCGGGTGTCCCCAACCCCGTGTCACCAAACGTGTCACCACGCAGGGTGGCACCATGCCCATACGGTGTGCGGGGGGCGGTTCCCATGGATGCGGATGACACCGGAGCCAGTGTCCCCGATGACCAGGACGCGGTGTCACCGCATTGGGGGGCAGGTCCTGAGGGCACCCTTGGGTGCCCCCCACCCCGGGGTGCCACTCACCGATGTTGGGGTGATTGAGCCCCTTCATGATCCGGACTTCCCGGAAGAGCTGCGGGAAAAGGGGTCGGGATGGGGGCCGAGGGGACACAGTGGGGACAGGGGACAGGTCCTGCCCCCGGCGCCCCCTGCGCACGGGTCAACGTCCCCCCGGTGCCGCCCGCCCTCGGGTGCCCCCCACCCTTGGGTGCCCCCCACCTTCTGCAGGCTGGTCGGGTTCAGCTGCGTCTTGTCGATGATTTTTATGGCCACCTGCGAAGGGAAGGGGCGATGGGCATGGGGGGGCACCCCCAGCGCTGCCCACCACCCCCCGGCCCCCCGGGGTGCCCATCTGCTCCCAAGGGTGCCCATAGCCCTCCAAATACCCCCACAGGGGCACCCAGGAGCCCCCAGGGATGCCCATAGCCCCCAAATCCCCCCATAGGGGCACCCAGGAGGCCCCAGGGATGCCCGTAGCCCCCAAATCCCCCCATAAGGGCACCCAGAAGCACCCAGGGATGCCCATAGCTCCCCAAATCCCCGCCATAGGGGCACCCAGGGATGCCCGTAACCCCCAAATCGCCCCATTGGGGCACCCAAGAGCACCCAGGGATGCCCATAGGCCCCTAAATCCTCCCACAGGGGCACCCAGGAGCCTCCACGGATGCCTGTAGCCCCCAAATTCCCCCCCATAGAGTCCCCAGGGATGCCCATAGCCCCCCAGATCCCCCCATAGGGGTGCCCTGGAGCCCCCAGGGATGCCCGTAACCCCTAAATGCCTCCATAGGGGCACCCAGGAGGCCTCAGGGATGCCCGTAGCCCCCCAAATCCCCCCATAGGGGTACCTAGGGATGCCCATAGCCCCCATATCCCCCCATAGGAGCCCCCAGGCATGCCCGTAGCCCCCCAGATCCCCCCATAGGGGCATCCAGGAGCCCCAGGGATGCCCAAAGCCCCCAGATGCCCCCAGAGGGGCATCCATGAGCGCCAGGGATGCCCGTAGCCCCCGAATCCCCTCATAGGGGCACCCAGGAGCCCCCAGGGATGCCCATAGCTCCCCAAATACCCCCATAAGGGTACCTAGGGATGCCCATAGCCCCCAAACCTCCCACAGGAGCCCCCAGGGATGCCCGTAGCCCCCCAGATTCCCCCATAGGGGCACCCAGGAGCGCCCAGGGATGCCCATAGCCCCCATATCCCCCCATAGGGGCACCCAGGAGCCCCCAGGGATGCCCATAGCCCACAGATACCCCCATAGGGGTACCTAGGGATGCCCATAGCCTCCAAATCCCCCCACAGGAGCACCCAGGGATGCCCATCGCCCCAAATCCCCCCATAGGGGCACCCAGGAGGCCTCAGGGATGCCCATAGCCCCCAAATCCCCCCACAGGAGCACCCAGGGATGCCCATAGTCCCCCAGACTCCCCCATGGGGGCACCCAGGAGCCCCCAGGGATTCCCATAGCCCCCAAATCTCCCCATAGGGGCACCCAGGAGCCCCCCAAGCCCCCCAAGCCGCGCACCTCGCGCCCGGTGAGGATGTGCCGGGCCAGCTTGACCTTGGCGAAGTTGCCCTTGCCGATGGTGCGCAGCAGGCGGTAGTTGCCGATGTGGGGCTGCTCGTCGGCGCCGGCGGCCAGCGAGTTGCGGCAGCGGGCGCCCAGCGAGCGGCTTGACCAGGCCGAGCCCTTCTCCGAGCGGCTGCCCGCCAGCCCCGCCAGCTGCGGGCACGGGGGCGTCAGGGCCGAGGCCGGGCGAGCTCATCACAGTGATGAGAGGGCCCATAGGGATGCACTGGGGTCAGGGCTGAGGCTGGGCGAGCTCATCACACCAATGAGAGGGGCCATGGGGATGCACTGGGGTCAGGGCCGAGGCCGGGCAAGCTCATCACACTGATGAGAGGGCCCATAGGGACGCGCTGGGGTGAGAGCTGAGGCTGGGCGAGCTCATCACATGGATGAGAGGGCCCAAAGGGACGTGCTGGGGGGGGTCAGGGCTGAGGCCGGGCAAGCTCGTCACACTGATGAGAGGGCCCATAGAGATGCACTGGGGTCAGGGCTGAGGCCGGACGAGCTCATCACACCAATGAGAGGGCCCAAAGGGACGCACTGGGGTGAGAGCTGAGGTCGGACGAGCTCATCGCACCAATGAGAGGGCCCATAGGGACACGCTGGGGTGAGGGCTGAGGCCAGGCGAGCTCATCGCATGGATGAGAGGGCCCAAAGGGACGCGCTGGGGGTCAGGGCTGAGGCCGGGCAAGCTCGTCACACTGATGAGAGGGCCCATAGAGACGCACTGGGGTCAGGGCTGAGGCCGGACGAGCTCATCGCACCAATGAGAGGGCCCATAGGGACACGCTGGGGTGAGGGCTGAGGCCGGGCGAGCTCATCACAGCGATGGTGCTGCCCTTGGAACACCCCCGTGCGTGCAGAGCGCTCCCTTGCACGCCCACGTGCACACCGGTCTCTTGCACATCCCTCCTTGCACACCCACGTGCACGAGCAGCCCTTGCACATCCTCCTTGCACACCCACGTGCACACCCCTCCTTGCACACGAGCAGCCCTTGCACACCTCTCCTTGCACACCCACGTGCACGCCCCTCCTGGCACACTCCTCCTTGCACACCCACGTGCACGAGCAGCCCTTGCATACCCTCCTTGCACACTCACGTGCACACTCCCTCCTCACATATCCCTCCTTGCACACCCCTTCCTGCACACCCACATGCACATCCCTTCTTACACACCCCTCACTTGCACACTCTCATGCACGTCCCTCCTTGCATGCCCACGTGCACAAGCAGCCCTCACACACCCCTCCTTGCACACTCACATGCACGCCCCTCCTTGCACACGAGCAGCCCTTGCACATCCTCCTGGCACACTCATGTGCACACCCTTCCTTGCACACCCCTCCTTGCACACCCACGTGCACACCCGTCCTCGCACTCATGTGCATGAGCAGCCCTTCCACATCCTCCTTGCACACTCACGTGCACACTCCTCCTTGCACACCCCTCCTTGCACACGAGCAGCCCTTGCACATCCTCCTTGCACACTCATGTGCACACCTCTCGTTGCACACCCCTCCTTGCACATCCCTCCTTGCACACCCATGTGCACGAGCAGCCCTTGCACATCCTCCTTGCACACCCACGTGCACACCCTCTCCTTGCACACCCCCTCCTTGCACACCCACGTGCACAATCTCTCCTTGCACACCCCTCCTTGCACACTCACAGGCACCTCCCTCGTCCCCCTCCTCCCCAGGTGCCACCCCCCGGCCCGGCCTGGGGACAGGGGGACACTGGGGACAGGGCCGGGGACGCGGGGACGCCGGCCGGGCCGGTCGGGCGGGCGGGATCCGGCCGGACCGGCTCGTCCCCAGGTCCCGGCCTCGCCCGCCGGCGGCACCGGCGTCCCCGTCCCCTTCCGGGGACACCTGGTCACTGTCACCGGCACCCGGGGGGCTGGCAGCCAGCGCGGGTGACAAGACTTGGGGACACCGTGGGGCTGGGGACACCGCGGGGTCGGGGATATGGTCACCCCAGGGACGAGGCCACCCCGGGGTCAGGGACAAAGCCACCGCGGGCTCGGGGACACCACGGGGACATGGCGATGGCCATTGCCACCGCAGGGACATGGCCACCGTGGGGACGGTGACACCACAGGGGGGACAAGCACAGACACGGCCACCGCATTGACACAGGCGCCAGCGGGACAGGGCCATGGCCACCGCCACCATGGGGACAGGGCCACCACGGAGATGGGGACACGGCCACCATGGGGCCACAGCCACTGTGCAGATGGGGACATGACAACCACAGGCCACCATGGGGACAGGGACACCACGGGGACAGGGCTATGGCCAGCGCCACCATTGGGACAGGGCCACCATGGGGAGGGGACACGGCCACCACAGGGACACAGAGCCACTATAGGGACAGGGCCACCACGGTGATGGGGACACAGCCACAGCAACCGTGGGGACAGGGACAGGGTCCCCAGGGGGACAAGGCCACTGTGGGGATGGGGACACGCGTGAAGGATCCACCATGTGGGCGGCAGAAGGTCACAAACGTGTCCCCCCCCCAGGCCCAGGGCCACCAAATGTCCCTTCCATGGCAGCCACGGGGTCACCGATGTCCCCTTGCCCGTAGGGTCCCCAGCCACCAGTGTCCCCCCGCCCATTGTCACCGAGGGGTCACAGATGTCCCCAAGCTGCCCCCATGTTCACGGGGAGCCGTGTCACTGCTGTCCCCCAAAGCGCGTGGCCGTGGTCACCAACGTCCCCCCTGTGCCACGGGGTCACCAATGTCCCCCCCCAACACGGCCACGGTGTCACCACCCCCGGCCACCGCGTCCCCAGCGCCCCCCCAGGCCACCATGTCACCCATGTCCCCCCACGCGGTGACCACGGTGTCCCCCGTGCCCCCCCGCGGCGAACCGACCCCCCCCCCGGGGCCCGTATGTCCCCATATCAGCCCCATCCCCCCCCCGCCCGGTACCGGCTCCAAAACCCTCCCGGTACCGGCCCTAGACCCGCCCCGGTTCCGGCCCCGGCCCCCCGGTACCGGCCTCCATCCCTCCCGGTACCCCCCAGTGCCGCCTCGGTGCTGGCCCCGGCCCCGCTCGGTACCGACTTCCTCCCCCCCCCGCTCCAGGCCGCATCCCCCCCCGGTTCCGCCCGCCGCTCGCGGTGCCCCCGGCGGTGCCGCCGGTACCGGTACCGGCACCCGGCCGGGCCGCTCACCGTGTCCGCGTTGCGCTCGTTGCCCGGCGCCAGGGCGGAGCGCGAAGACATCGTCACGCACCGGCGGCGGCACCGGGCCCCACCGGCGGGGGAGGCCGGAACCGGAACCGGGGCCCGAACCGGGACCGGGGCCCGAACCGGCTCCGGGCGGCGCTAGCGGCGGCCCATGGCCGGGCCGGGCGCACAAAGGCGGGGCCGGGGCCGGGGCCGGGCCCGGTGCGGCGGCGGCGGCGGCGGGAGGGGCGGGGCGGGGCGGAGGGGGCGGGGCTAAGGTGGGCCCGCTCGGCCACGCCTCTTAAAGGCGCCGCGCGCGACGCTGCGTGGGGAGGGATGGGGACAATGCGGGAGGCACCGGGAGCACTGGGGACATTAGGGGACACTGCGGGATGCTGCGAGCACTGGGGACATTCGGAGATACTGGGAGCACTGGGGACAATGGGGAGCACTGGGGATCCTGGGAGAACTGGGGAGTACTGGGGGCACTGGGGACACTGGGAGTCCTGAGGACACCGGGGGGCCCTGGGGACACTGGGGACAACGGGGACATCGGAGGATTCTGGGGACACTGGGGGGCGCCCCCCCCCCCGCTTTGCCCTTTAAGCCCCGCGTCAGGGGCGGGGCCCGTCCCGCCCCCCCGCGGCGCGGCAGCCAATCAGCGCCCTCCTGCGGCGGCCGGGTGCGGCCGCGGCCCCTTCCCATTGGCCGCGCCGGCGCATGGAGACAAGGGCCGGGCGGCCCCGCCCACCGCGGGGCGTGGCCCCGCCCGGGGCGCCGCCGCCATTGGCCGCCGCCGGAGCCAATCGGAGCCGCCCCGGGGGCGGGTTAACCCCTGAGTGCCCGGGGAAGGAGGGGGAGTGACGTAGGCGCGGGGGCGGGGCCTCACGTGGGGCCGTGGGGACACGCGGGGACACGCGGGGACGGGACACGGGGACGCGCGTGTGCGCAGGCCCGCGCATGGCCTGCAGGAGCACACGTGTGTGCGAGCACGAGCCTCTGCGCACACACGTGTGCAAGCACGAGCACGTGTGTGCGAGCACGAGCACGTGTGTGCAAGCACGAGCACATGTGTGCAAGCGCAAACACGTGTGCAAGCAGGAGCACGTGTGTGCATGCACAAACACACGTATGCAAGCAAAAACACACGTGTGCAAGCACAAGCACGTGTGTGCATGCACAAACACACGTATGCAAGCCAAAACACACACGTGTGCAAGCACAAACACACGTGTGCAAGCACAAGCATGTGTGTGCATGCACAAACACACGTATGCAAGCAAACACACACGTGTGCAAGCACAAACACACATGTGCAAGCACAAGCACGTGTGTGCATGCACAAACACGTGCCAGTGCTCACACATGCATTCAAAGACACACGCATGTGCATGCACAAACACCATCGGTGCACATGCATGTGTGCACAAACACCCCTGTGCACACGTGTGTGTGTGTGTGCACAAAGACTCATGTGCATGCATGCACTCACACTCACGTGCGTGCAGAAACACCAATTGGCACGCATGCATGCACAGACGCGCGTGTGTGCACAAACACCCATTGGCACACGTGCATGCATACACTCGCACACACGCGTGTGTGCATGCACAAACACCTATTGGCACACATACATTCAAAGACACACGCGTGTGCATGCACAGACACCCATTGGCACACGTGCATGCATACACTCACACACACACACGTGTGTGCATGCACAGACACCTATTGGCACACATGCATGCACACACACCCATTGGCACACATGCATTCAAAGACACACGCGTGTGCGTGCACAGACACCCATTGGCACACGTGCATGCATACACTCACACACACACACACGTGTGTGCATGCACAAACACCTATTGGCACACATGCATGCACACACACCCATTGGCACACATGCATTCAAAGACACACGTGTGTGCATGCACAAACACCTATTGGCACACATGCATGCATACACTCACACACACACGTGTGTGCATGCGCAAACACCTATTGGCACACACACACCCATTGGCACACATGCATTCAAAGACACACATGTGTGCATGCACAAACACCCATTGGCACACACGCAAAGACACACGTGTGTGCATGCACAAACACTTATTGGCACACATGCATGCACACACACCCATTGGCACACATGCATTCAAAGACACACGTGTGTGCATGCACAAACACCTATTGGCACACATGCATTCAAAGACACACGTGTGTGCATGCACAGACACCCATTGGCACACGTGCATGCATACACTCACACACACACACGTGTGTGCATGCACAAACACCTATTGGCACACATGCATGCACACACTCACATTGGCACACATGCATTTAAAGACACACGTGTGTGCATGCACAAACACCTATTGGCACACGTGCATGCATACACTCACACACACACACGTGTGTGCATGCACAAACACCTATTGGCACACATGCATGCATACACTCACACACACAGGTGTGTGCATGCACAAACACGTATTGGCACACATGCATGCACACACACCCATTGGCACACATGCAAAGACACACGTGTGTGCATGCACAGACACCCATTGGCACACGTGCGTGCATACACTCACACACACACACGTGTGTGCATGCACAAACACCTATTGGCACACACACCTATTGGCACACATGCATTCAAAGACACACGTGTGTGCATGCACAAACACCTATTGGCACACACGCATTCAAAGACACACGTGTGTGCATGCACAAACACCTATTGGCACACACACCCATTGGCACACACGCATTCAAAGACACACGCGTGTGCATGCACAGACACCCATTGGCACACATGCACACACACGCGTGTGCACACACAAACACCCCTACACGCCCGTGTGCACAAGCACGCGCACCCCTCGGTGCACACACACGTGTGCCCGGCTCCACACGCGCTCCCGGCACCCTGGGGGTGGTGGCACCAGTGTCCCCGTCCCCCCCGCCGTTGTCACCCCCCCCCCGCCCGCGGTGGCGGCGCAGCGGATCCTGACCCTGCCCCGGGCGGGAGGCCGCTGCGGGGAGGCGCTTCCTCAGGAAACCCCCCGGGCGGCCACCGCGGCCACCGCTGCCACCGCTGCCACCACCGCGCTGCCACCGCCACGGTAAGGCCACCCGCGCCCCCCGCGAGCCGTGCCAGCGCCGCCGGGGGTGGCGCCCGGGGACACCCCATGGACACCCCCGCCGTCGCCACCAAACCGGAGGGGCCCAGGCGTCCGGGTGGTGCCAACGTGCTGGGGACGGAGCCCCCGGTGCGCGGGGCGGGTCCGGGTGGCACCTGGGGGGACCCCGAGCTGTTTCCTGCCCGGCTCGGGGGCCGTTTCCTCGGGGCTCTGAGGTCCCCCCCGGACGCCTGGGTCCCCCCCGGCCTTGCCCGTTTTTGGGGGGGGGGTTGCATGGAGGCGGTGGGGTGTGCGCGCCTCGGGGGGGTCTTGCACACCCACGGGGGGGCTTACACACTCGCCAGCTGTTTGCACGCGCTGGGGATGTGCACGGAGCGCTGTGCACGCTCCAAGGGGGGGGGGTTGCCTGCTCACAAGCTGGTTTTGCACGTCCGCAAGCGGTTTGCACACTCACCCGGCCGATTTGCACACTCGCGAGCGGTGTGCACGCGCCCGGGATGTGCCCGGAGCGGCGTGCACGCTCCCAAGGGCTTTTTGCACGCTCCCGAGGATTTTGCACGCTCCCAAGCACCTCTGCTCGCTTCCAAGAGCTTTTTGCAAGAGCTTTCGCACACCAAGCACATTTGCACGCTCCCTGGCACTTTTGCACGCTCCCCGGGGGGTTTTGCACGCTCCCCGACGGCGTGTCCCCGTCCCTGTCCCCAGGCCATGCCTCTGCTGAAGAAAGCGTGCAAGGAGGAGGAGGAGGAGGAGAGCGGCGCCGGGGACCCCTTCGCCGCCAGCCCCGAGAGCCGCTACCGGCGCAGGGCCACCCTGGAGCGCCTGGTGGGGCTGGCGCCCTTCGGCCGTGCCCGGCGCTCGCCCGGGGCCACCAAGGCCAACGGGGACGGCGGGGACGGCGGGCGCGCGCGGGGGCTGCGGCGGCGCTCCGAGGACGCGGGGCTGCTGCGGCGCTGGCAGCGACGCGGTGGCGGCGGCGGTGGCACCGAGGTGGCCGGAGAGCGGCCGGCCGGCAAGCGCGGGTCCCTGCTGCGCCTGGCGCTGGGGACCCGTCCCCGCAGGTCCTCGGTGGCCGAGCGGCCCGACGGGGCTCAGCCACCCCGCGGTGGCCTCGGGGACAGCGGGGACGAAGGGGACGGCGGCGGAGAGGAGGGGCGGAGGCAGGAGGCGCGTGGCAGGGAGCCGCTGTCGGGTGAGGAGGGGACGGGGGACATGGGGACAGGGGGGTGGCGACGTGGGGACATGGGGCGTGGGGATGTGGAGGTCATGGGGATGGGGGGCATGGGGACATGGAGGTCATGGGGGGCATGGGGACATGGGATATGGGATGGAGGACATGGGGAGATGTGAACATGGGGACCTCGAGGATGCGGGATGTGGGATATGGGATGGAGGACATGGGGAGATGGGAACACGGGGACCATGAGGGTGTGGGACGTGGGATATGGGATGGAGGACATGGGGATGTGGGAAAATGGGAACGGGGGTGGATGACATGGGGAGATGGGAACATGGAGACATCGAGGATGCAGGACGTGGGATATGGGATGGAGGACATGGGGACGTGGGAACATGGGGATCTCAAGGATGTGGGACATGGGATATGGGATGGAGGACATGGGGAGATGGGAACATGGGGACCTCGAGGATGCAGGACGTGGGATATGGGATGGAGGACATGGGAACGTGGGAAAATGGAAATGGGAGTGGATGACATGGGGAGATGGGAACAAGCGGACCAGGAGGGTGTGGGACATGGGATGGAGGACATGAGGAGGTGGGAACATAGGGACATCGAGGATGCAGGACGTGGGATGTGGGATGGAGGACATGGGGAGATGGGAACATGGGGACCAGGAGGGTGTGGGACATGGGATATGGGATGGTGGACATGGGGATGTGGGAACACGGGGACCTCGAGGATGTGGGACATGGGATATGGGATGGAGGACATGGGGACGTGGGATCATGGGGACCTCGAGGATGCAGGACGTGGGATATGGGATGGAGGACACGGCAATGGGGAACGTGGGATGGAGAACAGGAGGACATGGGAATGAGGGACCTGGAGGACACAGGACATGGGGACCCGGGGACACGTGTCCGGGCGAGGCGGGGGGCGCCGGGCACACACGGAGCCGCCCCCGCCGCCCCTCGGTGCCAGTGCTGGAGATCCTGGAGCTGATCCAGCGGCGGGAGCTGGTGGCGGCCGACGAGCAGATCCTGGCGCTGGAGGCGGAGTGCGCGGCGGCGGCGGCGGGCGAGCGGCAGGCGCGGGACGTGGCGCTGCTCCACGAGGCGCTGCAGGGCCAGCTCTGGGCCGTGGTGGCCGAGGCGGTGCCGGCCGGGCGGCCGTACCCGCCGCTGCGCGCGGCCGTGCGGGTGCTGCAGCGGGAGGAGGCGGCCGACGGGCGCCGCGCGGGTCCCCGCGGCCACCTGCGGCGGCGCTGGCAGGAGGCGGTGGCCCGCGCGGCCGCCGAGCGCGTGGCCGCCGCCGCCTCGGGGACGCCGCTGCCCGCGCGGCTGGCGGCGCTGGGCGCGCGCCTGGCCGGGGACATGGGCGCCGTGCGGCGCCACGTGGCGCCCGTCTACCCCGCGCACTTCGGCGCGCTCGGCGTCTACGCGCGCGCCTACCACCGCGCGCTGGCCCTGCAGCTCGCCGCCATGGCCCGGCGGCCGCTGCCCGCGCCCGACCTCTACGCGCTGCTGGACTGGCACGCCAACGGCTACCCGCGGTGAGGGGGCATCTGCGGCGGGGTGGCACCCGCTGCGTGGTGATACCTGCTGCATGGTGGCGCTTGCTGCATGGTGGCATCTGCGGCACGGTGGCACCTGCTGCATGGTGGCATCTGCCATTGCGTGGCGATACCTGCCACTGCATGGTGATATCTACTGCATGGTGGCACCTGCTGCATGGTGGCACCTGCTGCGTGGTGGCATCTGCCACTGCATGGTGATATCTGCTGCATGGTGGCATCTGCGGCGTGGTGGCACCTGCTGCATGGTGGCGCTTGCTGCATGGTGATAACCTGCCACTGCATGGTGATATCTACTGCATGATGGCATCTGCGGCGTGGTGGCATCTGCTGCATGGTGGCATCTGCCACTGCATGGTGATACCTGCTGCATGGTGGCACTTGCTGCATGGTGGCACCTGCTGCGTGGTGGCATCTGCCACTGCATGGTGGCGCTTGCTGCATGGTGATACCTGCTGCGTGGTGGCATCTGCCACTGCATGGTGATACCTGCTGCATGGTGGCACTTGCTGCATGGTGGCACCTGCTGCGTGGTGGCATCTGCCACTGCATGGTGGCACCTGCTGCATGGTGATACCTGCTGCGTGGTGGCATCTGCCACTGCATGGTGATACCTGCCACTGCATGGTGGCATCTGCGGCGGGGTGGCATCTACTGCGTGGTGGCATCTGCCACTGCATGGTGGCACCTGCTGCATGGTGGCATCTGTGGCACGGTGGCACCTGCTGCATGGTGATACCTGCTGCATGGTGGCGCTTGCTGCATGGTGGCATCTGCGGCACGGTGGCACCTGCTGCATGGTGGCATCTGCCATTGCGTGGCGATACCTGCCACTGCATGGTGATACCTGCTGCATGGTGGCACTTGCTGCATGGTGGCACCTGCTGCGTGGTGGCATCTGCCACTGCATGGTGATACCTGCTGCATGGTGGCATCTGCCATTGCGTGGTGATACCTGCCACTGCATGGTGATATCTGCTGCATGGTGGCATCTACTGCATGGTGGCATCTGCTGCATGGTGATACCTGCCACTGCATGGTGGTACCTGCTGCATGGTGGCACCTGCTGCATGGTGGCATCTGCCACTGCATGGTGATACCTGCTGCATGGTGGCATGTGCTGCATGGTGGCATCTGCTGCAACGTGGCACCTGCAGCGTAGCGGCATCTGTGGCGTGGTGGCACCTGCTGCATGGTGGCATCTGCGGTAGGGTGGCATCTGCTGCATGGTGATACCTGCTGCATGGTGGCACCTGCTGCATGGTGGCATCTGCTGCGTGGTGATAACTGCTGCATGGTGGCATCTCCTTGGCTTCCTCCTGCTGCATGGTGGCATCTGCCAGTGCATGGTGGCACCTGCTGCATGGTGGCATCTCCATGGCAGCTCCCCGCTGCATGGTGGCACCTCGTGACACCCCCGTCCCCCTCTTGTGACCCTGTCCCCTCGCAGGGAGGTGCTGGGGGACCCTGAGGTGGGGGCCCTGCTGCAGGAGCAGGAGCTGGGACCGCTCCTGGACCCCGAGACCCAGCGGGGCCTCGAGAGCTCCTGCATCGCGGCCGTGAAGGTGGGGACAGGATGGGGACGGCGTGGGGACAGGATGGGGACAGCGTGGGGACAGCATGGGGACAGCATGGGGACAGGATGGGGACTGCACAGGGACAGGATGGGCACCGTGCTGGGCAGCACGGGGACAGCACAGGGACAGGATGGGGACAGCATGGGGATGTGGTAGGGACAGCTCAGGGACAGCATGGGGACATGATGGGGACAGCATGGGGAGGATGGGGACAGGATGGGCACTGCGCTGGGCAGCACGGGGACAGGATGGGCACCGTGCTGGGCAGCACGGGGACAGCACGGGGACAGGATGGGGACAGCATGGGGATGTGGTAGGGACAGCACAGGGACAGGATGGGCACTGCGCTGGACAGCATGGGGACAGGATGGGGACAGCGTGGGGATGTGGTAGGGACAGCTCAGGGACAGCATGGGGACAGGATGGGCACTGCGCTGGACAGCATGGGGACAGGATGGGGACAGCGTGGGGATGTGGTAGGGACAGCTCAGGGACAGCATGGGGACAGGATGGGCACTGCGTTGGACAGCATGGGGACAGGATGGGGACAGCGTGGGGATGTGGTGAGGACAGCACAGGGACAGCGTGGGGACAGGATGGGCACTGTGCTGGACAGCATGGGGACAGCACAGGGACAGGATGGGCACCGTGCTGGGCACCATGGGGACAGGGATGGCAGCACCATGGGGATGGGCTGGGCCCCAGGATGGGCACAGCATGGGAATGGGATGGGGACAGGATGGACACTGGGATGGGCACCATGATGGGAATGGGATGGGTACCAGGATAGACACTGGGATGTGGGAGGACAAGATGAGCACTGGGTTGGGGACAGGATGGGGACACAATGGGACCAGGATGGGCACGGGGCCGAGGGCCAGGATGGACACTGGGATGGCCCTGCGGTGGGACTGGGATGGACATTTGGGACAGGGACCCGGCTGGGGTCCCAACACCTTGGGGATGGGCATGGGGACAGGGACAGGCGCCACAGCCTGTGTGTCCCCCTGGCCACCGCGTGTCCCCAGGCCAAGGTGGAGGTGGCCGTGGCGCAGGAGCTGCAGCTCAGCGAGGACACGTGGGCCGAGGAGGCCACCAGCGACGAGCTCGAGGAGGGCCTGGCCACCCGCGTCATCGGGGTACAGGAGCCACCCGCTCCGCTGTCCCCAGCCCTGGGGACACACAGCCCCGGGGACATGGCCTGGCGCTCCCCATAGGGACGACGGGGTGGCCGGCTGCCCCATAGGGACACTGGGGTGGCCTGGTAGATGCCAGGGTGGCCCATGGGGAGGTCAGGGTGGCTGGGTATCCTATAGGGACACCAGGGTGGCTAGGTGCCCCATAGAGATGCCAGGGTGACCAGTTGCCCCATGGGGATGTTGAGGTGGTTGGATACCCCATAGTGATGCCAGGGTGACCAGTTGCCCCATGGGGACATTGGGGTGACTGGGTGCCCCATAGAGATGCCAGAGTCACTGGGTGCCCCATAGTGATGCCAGGGTGACCAGTTGCCCCATGGGGACATTGGGGTGGCCAGGTGCCCTATAGAGATGCCAGTCACTGGGTGCCCCATAGCAATGCCAGGGTGACCAGTTGCCCCATGGGGACGCTGAGGTGGCCAGATACCCCACAGAGATGCCAGATTCACTGGGTGCCCCATAGTGATGCCAGGGTGACCAGTTGCCCCACAGGGACATTGGGGTGACTGGGTGCCCTATAGAGATGCCAGGGTGACCAGTAACCCCATGGGGATGTTAAGGTGGTTGGGTGCCCCATAGAGATGCCAGAGTCACTGGGTGCCCCATAGGGATGCCGGGGTGGCCCATGGGGACGCTGGGGTGGCCGGGCCCCTCGGGGCACCCATCCCCGTGGTGTTGAGCCGCCCCGGTGGCCCCGCAGCTGCTGCGGGCACACGCGGAGCGGGCGCCCCAGATCACCCCCGAGTTCGGCATGGCGATGGCACAGAGCCTGCTGGGCGTCCTGGTGGCCTTCCTGCACAGGTGGGCACGGGGACGCTGGCGGTGGCACGAGGGGACACGTCGGGGGCACGGCATGGGCAAGAGAATGGGGGGCATGGGGACGTCAGAAGGACATGGGTTGGGCTGGGGACACCAGAAGGACGTGGGGTGAGTTGGGGGGACACCGTGGGGACACCGTGGGGACACACTGGGGACACGTCACCCGCAGTTTCCAGCGGAAAGTGGAGCGATTCCTGGAGACCCCTGGCGATGCCACCCCCGCAGACGGTGCCACCGGCAGGGCCATCGCCCTGGTCAACTGCTGCCCCCCGTTCAGGTGAGGACAGGACGGACCCCCTGGGGGGACACGCGGGTGGCACCGCGGCCCCGCGCCCACCGGTGTCACCGCGCGCGCCCAGGGCCTTCGCGGAGCGGCTGGCGCAGTTCGGGCACGCCGAGAGCGAGGAGCCGCGGCGACAGGCGCACGCCACCCTGGACAAGGTGACGCGGCTCTGCAACCACGTCCTCACCCAGCGCCTCTTCGAGGACCTCAAGGTGCCCGCGCGGGCAGGGAGGGGACAGGGTGACAGGGTGACAGGGACGTGTCCCCCGCGGAAGGGACGGGGATGGGGTTGTCACCGTGCCCGTCCACACCTGGGGACCGAGCTTGGGTGATGCCCATTGGTGCCACCGGACGGAGCCCGTGGATGTCCCAGCTCGGGTGCCCATGGGTGCCCCCAAGCTGGACCCATGGGTGCCCATCCTTGCCCTTGCAATGGTGCCTATGGATGCCCTATAGCTGGAGGCCATAGGATACTGGGGCTGGTGCCCATGGGATCCCTGGGGCCGGTGCCCATGGGTGCAGGGGCCGGTGCCCATGGGTGCAGGGGGTGGTCGCCCATGGGTGCCAGGGCTGTCGCCCATGGGTGCTGCCCCCCTCCAGCCCTACTTCCACAAGCTGATGAAGCGCAAGTGGCTGACGAGCTCGGAGCCCTTCGACACCATCGTGCTGCTCCTCACCAGCTTCGCGCAGAGGCTGCGCCCGCTGCGCCCCGAGCCCTACCAGGTGAGCGGGGGGCACCCGGCACCCGCAGGGGGGTGTTCGCGTGGGGTGCATGCGTGGGGTGCAACTGGTGCATGCATGGGATGCAAGTGATGTTTGTATGGGGTGCAACTGGAGATTGCAAGGGGTGCAACTGGTGCATGCATGGGGTGCAACTGGTGCATGCATGGGATGCAAGTGATGCTTGTATGGGATGCAAGTGATGCTTGTATGGGGTGCAACTGGAGATTGCAAGGGGTGCAACTGGTGCATGCATGGGGTGCAACTGATGCTTGTATGGGGTGTAACTGGTGATTGCAAGGGGTGAAAATGGTGCATGCAGGGGGTGCAAGCAGTGCATGCATGGGGCACATGCATGGGGTGACAGTGGCATGTGCATGGGGTGCAAGGGGTGCATACATGGGGCACGTGCATGGGGTGCCAGTGGCATGTGCATGGGGTGCCAGTGGCATGTGCATGGGGTGCAAACATGGGGCACATGCATGGGGTGCCAGTGGCATGTTCATGGGGTCCAAGGGGTGCATTCATGGGACACATGCATGGGGTGTAAGTGGCATGTGCATGGGGTGCCAGTGGCATGTGCACGGGGTGCATTCATGGGGCACACGCATGGGGTGAAAGTGGTGCACACACAGGCTGCAACAACCACATGCACGGTGTGCACCCGGTAGGTGCACAGGGGCGCCCAGGAGATGCCCACGGTGCAACCAGTGCATGCAACCGCCGCATGCATGGGGGGCACCCCGTTGACCCCCCGCTTCCCTCCTGTCCCCCGCGGGCGCCAGGTGCTGGTGAACGAGGTGCACCGGCGGGTGCTCATCGAGTACGTGCGCCCGCTGCTGCAGTCGCGCCTCGTGTGCACCTCGGCCAAGATGCGGGCGCGCGTGGCCGCGCGCCTGGGCGACGAGGCCCGCCAGCTCCGCGAGCTCTTCGGGCGCTTGGTGAGCGCGCGGCGGCGCCGCGGGGACGGGGACGGTGGGGACGGTGGGGACGGCGGCGCTGAGCGTCCCCGACCCGCGCGCAGGACGCGGCGTCGCCCTGGCTGGACTCGGTGGTGCCGCGGCTGCGCGAGCTGCTGGTGCTGGAGGACACGGCGTCCCTGCAGATGGAGGTGGCCGTGCTGGCGCGCGACTTCCCCGACGTGCGGTGAGCGCCCGCGGGCGGTGGGGACAGCGCGGGGGGGACACGGGTTGTGGTGGCGGGTTGGGGACCGCAGTGAGGTGGCGTGGGCTGGGGGGGACGTTGTGACCCCCAGTGGGGCCAGAGCTGGGTGCTGTGTCCCCAGTGGGGCTTGCAGGGGGGTGGCACGGCCTGGGAGCACCCCATGTCCCCATAGAGGCCCAGAAAGGAGCCCATGTCCCATAGGGAACAGAACAGGAACCAATGTCCCATAGGGAACAGAACAGGAACCAATGTCCCCCTAAGGAGCAGGACAGGAGCCCATGTCCCCAGTGGGCCATGCAATGGGGTGGCACAAAGACAGCCCCATGCCCCATAGGGACCAGAGAGGACCCCTGTCCCCATAGGGGCCAGGACAAGATCCCATGTCCCATAGGGAACAGAACGGAACCAATGTCCCCCTAAGGAGCAGGACAGGAGCCCATGTCCCCAGTGGGCCATGCAATGGGGTGGCACAAAGACAGCCCCATGCCCCATAGGGACCAGAGAGGACCCATAGGGGCCAGAACAGGATCCCATGTCCCCCAGTGTGCCCCATGGCCGGGCACCCCCACGTCCCCACAGTGTCCTAGGCAGGAGCCCGCGGCGTCCCCGCAGAGCCGGCCAGCTCGGCGCATCCCCATGGGGACCGTCCCCGTCGCCGACCTTCCCGGCATCCCCCCCCGCCCCCCCGCCATTCCCATCCCTTCCGGGCCGGGAAGCGCCTGGGCCGGCAGCCACCGGGCGCCCGCGGCCAAGTCCCATCCCCGGGGCGGATGCCAGCGCGGGCAGCGCCGCCGGCGGGTGCCGCGCGCCCACGAGCGTCCCCGCGGCGCAGGACGAAGCACGTGGCGGCGGTGCTGGACGTGCGGGGGCTGCGGAGCCAGGCGGCGCGCCAGGAGGTGCTGGCCGTGCTGCGGGACCTGGAGCAGGGGGACGGGGACGCGGGGACGGCGCTGCCCCGCGAGCGCGCCTTCTTCTCCGAGATCGCGGTGACGCGGCCCGTGCGCTGCCTGCCCTTCAACCTGCAGCGCCTGGCGCGCCTGTCCCGGCTGCGCCTGCGGCGCCCGCAGCCCCCCGAGCCCCAGGCGCGGCTCTGAGCGGGGCCGGGCGCGTGCGCGGCGCCGGGATCCGGTGCTTGCATTGCACCGGGATTCGGTGCTTGCATTGCACTGGGATCCGGTGCTTGCATTGTGCTGAGATTCACTGCTTGCATTGCACTGGGATCCGGTGCTTGCATTGTGCTGAGATTCACTGCTTGCATTGCACCGGGGTTCTCTGCTTGCCTTGCACCGGGATTCGGTGCTTGCATTGCACTGGGATTCACTGCTTGCATTGCCCCGGGATCTGGTGCTTGCATTGCACCTGGGCTGGGTGCTTGCCTTGCACCGGGATTCAGTGCTTGCATTGCACTGGGATTCACTGCTTGCATTGCCCCGGGATTCTCTGCTTGCATTGCACCGGGATCCGGTGCTTGCATTGCACCGGGATTTGGTGCTTGCATTGCACCGGGATTTGGTGCTTGCATTGTACCGGGATTCAGTGCTTGCTTTGCACTGGGATCCGGTGCTTGCATTGCACCGGGATTTGGTGCTTGCATTGCCCCGGGATTCTCTGCTTGCATTGCACCGGGATCCGGTGCTTGCATTGCACCGGGATTTGGTGCTTGCATTGCACCGGGATTCAGTGCTTGCTTTGCACTGGGATTCGGTGCTTGCATTGCACTGGGATTCACTGCTTGCACTGCACCAGGATTCTGTGCTTGCATTGCACCAAGGCTGGGCGCTTGCATTGCACTGGGTCTGAGTGCTTGCATTGCACCAGTATTCAGTGTTTGCATTGCGGCAGGATTCGGTTCTTGCATTGCATCGGGATTCAGTGCTTGCATTGCACCGGGATTCGGCGCTGGCATTGCACTGGGGCTGAGTGCGTCACCTCGGTGATCATCACGCTGCTGAGACCGGGAATAAAGGCTGTAATTTAATAGCAGCCTCTTCCGGATGCTTGGGTGTCCCCAAGGGGTCCCTGATGGGGGCTGGGGAAACGGCACTGTCCTTGTGCGCATGGATAGGATCACGGCACCATCCCTATGTACAGTGATGGGGACATCCATCCGCACATGGATGGGGACACGGAGCCAATCCCGTGCTCGGGGATGGGGATGCGACGTTGTCCCTGCGCACAGGGGTTGGGGACACGTGCGAGGCCGGGGCCACCCGCACGCCGGGCGCTCCGGCCGCGGGGGGAGGCAGGAAATCTCCACGTGTCACTTGCGGCCGGAGCCGGGAAGCCACCGCCGGAGCCGGGGGGACAGGGACGGGGATGAGGACAGCGCTTCCCGCATGGCCACCCCTGGGGACGTGCAGTGCCAGGCACTGGGGGTGACAAGGGGGTCCCAGAGTGAATGGGGGCTCCATGTGAGCAGGAATGGGACTGGGGACACAGGGGACATGGGGACAGGACAGGATAGGAAGCCCTGGGACACCCTGGCCCGGCTCCATCCCGCCCCACCCGGAGCTGGCGCTGGCTCCGAGCGGATCCGGAGCCCCGTGGGACATCGTGTCCTGCCCCACGGCTCCATAGGGTCCCCACCACACACACACTGCTGCCATGAGTGTGTCGGGGCTCAGCAGATGGGAGGGATGCCATGGGAATGGGATGGGACATCCATGGGGACGGCAATGAGATAACCATGGGGAAGGGAACGAGATGGGATGGAAGATGCATGGGAATGGAAAAGCTATGGGGATGGCAATCGGATAACCATGGGGACAAGGATTGGATGGAAGATCCAGGGGGATGGGGTAGGATGGCAGATCCATGGGAATGTCAGATCCATGGAGACGGCAAGGGGCAAACCCTGGGGACGAGGACAGCAGAGCCACGGTGACAAGGACATGAAGCACCTCCACATCCCGCCCCCCCGCTCCCTTCCCAACCTCATCCCGCCCCGGGGGCCCGCGGGCGCCGTGGCAAAAATAGGCAAGTGCCGGATCCGGGCAGGAAGGATCCAGGGCTAAAAATAGGCGGCCCGGCCACCTCGGGCCCGGCCAGGGCCACCGTCCCCCCGGTGCCGCGGGAAGGGGCCGGGCAGAGCCGGCGGCGGCGGCGGAAACGCCAGCGCTCCGAGCGCCGATGCTTATCTGCGGGAAGGGCAGGAAAAGCCAGAGCGGAGCCGCGTTTCCGCCAAAACAAGTGGCGGCGGCGCGGGAATACGAGGATGGATGGGGATGGGAATGGGGGTCTGGGGAGGGATGGGGCTGGGAATGAGAGTATGGGGAGGGATGGGGCTGGCAATGGGAATCTGGGGAGGGATGGCGCCAGGCATGGACGCGCTGGAGCAGGATGGGGCTGTGAATGGCAATATGGGGCGGATGGGCCTGGGAATAGGAATACAGGGATCGATGGGGCTGGCAATGGGAATACAGCAACAGATATGGTCAAAAATGGGGATACAGGGATGGATGGGGCCAGCCAAGGACATGCCAGAATGGGACGGGCCTGGGAATGGGAATACAGGGATGGATAGGACTGGGGATGTATTCCCACTCCCAGCCCTGTCCATCCTTATAATCCCATGGGACAGATGTGCCAGAGCAGGATGGGATCAGCGATGGGAATACGGGGACACCCGCGGTTTCACAGGGCCACACGGCGACGGGGCTGGGAGGGGACACCGGGGCAGGGGGGTGACACCGGGGCAGGGGGGTGACACATGCCAGCGGCGGGGGGGGGACATCCCGGCCGGCCCCAGTGACTCACGGCCGCCCCTGACGTCAAGGCCGCGTGCGAGGACGAGGATGAGGACGGTGCCAGCAGGAAACCCCCCCGGGGGGGACACCGGGGCCAGCAGGGCTGGGGGGGGGGTGGATGGACAAGGGACCCCCCCACCTGGGGTGGTGATACCCAATGGGGCAGCGTCCTTGCAAACTGCGGGAGGAACCCCCTAAATTGGGCAAAAAATAAATAAAATCGGGCCAAGACTTCCCCCAAACTGGGCAATGACCCCCCTGAAGTGAGCAGTATCCCCAAACGGGGCAAGGACCCCCCAAAGCTGGGAGAGGAACCCCCCAAAAATGGGCCATATCTCCCCAAAAATGGACCATATCCCCCCAAAACTGGGCCGAATCCCCCCCAAACTGGGCAAGGACCCCCCGAAAATGGACCGAGCACCGCACCCCCCCCCCGCGGTGTCCCCGGGTCCCCTCGTCGCCAGCGCCACCTGGCGGCCGCCCGCGGAGCTGCAGCCTCTGCCCGGGGAGGGCGCGCGGCCCCTTTAAGAGCCCACCCAGTGCCACGAGGGGGCGTGTCTAATAGAAGGGGCGTGGTTACGTGGAATGGAGGCGTGGCTAGTGGAAGGGGGCGGGGCTGTAGCATCCCCTCCTCCCCCCAGTGTTGTCCCCCGCTTTGGGTGGCAGGTCCCCAGCAGCAGCAACACGGGGTGACCCATCCTTAGGTGCTGTGACACCGGGTGACACGACACCAGGTGACAGTGTCCTGGGTGACACGTCCCTTGTAGCTGCCGTGACACCAGTGACACAGCCCTGGGTCCTGTGACCCACCAACTCCCTGTCCCCATGTGCCACATCCCCCCTGTCCCAGGACTCAGTGTCCCCAGAGGCTCCAGAGGTCCCATGTCCCCAGCAGCTGGACCCTGTGTCCCCAAGAGTTCCCAGGGGTTTGGTGCCACCACAGGCTTGGTGACTCCAGGAGCTCCATTGTCCCCCAAACTCCGTGTCCCCATAGGGCTCCATCACCCTTAAGAGCTCCATGTCCCCATGGGGCTCTGTCACCCCCCCAAGCTCCATGTCCCCATGGGGGTCCATCACCCCTAAGAGCTCCATGTCCCCATGGGGCTCCATGACCCTGCCCAAGCTCCATGTCCCCATGGGGCTCTGTCACCCCCCCAAGCTCCATGTCCCCATGGAGGTCTGTCACCCCCTCCAAGCTCCATGTCCCCATGGGGCTCTGTCAGCCCCTCCAAGCTCCATGTCCCCATGGGGCTCTGTCACCCCTAAGAGCTCCATGTCCCCATGGGGGTCCATCACTCCCCCAAGCTCCATGTCCCCATAGGGCTCCGTCACCCCCCCCAAGCTCCATGTCCCCATGGGGCTCTGTCACCCCTAAGAGCTCTATGTCCCCATGGGGGTCTGTCACCCCCCTCAAGCTCCATGTGCCCATGGGGCTCCGTCACCCCTAAGAGCTCTATCTCCCCATGGGGGGTCAATCACCCCTAAGAGCTCCATGTCCCCATGGGGGTCCATGACCCTCCCCAAGCTCCATGTCCCCACAGGGGTCTGTCACCCCCCCAAGCTCCATGTCCCCCCCAGCGCCGCGGGAAGCAGACACAAGCACCGGAGCCGATCCAAAGCGGGTTTTATTGGCCACGTTGCGGATGGGGCGAGCGCGGACACGGCGGCGAAGGGGGGGGAAGGACGGACAGACGCACGACGCCCCCCCCCCCGCCCAGAACAGAGTCACAAATACAGCACAGCCAATAATAATATTAATAATAATAAAAAATTAAACATCTCCCGGTGGCGGGCGGCCCCGCGGAGCCGGCCGCGCGCAACAAAAATATATATATTATATATAGAGAGAGAACAGAGTCAACGCTGGCAAAGCTTGGTCACGCAAGAGGGACGGCGCAGGGCGAGGGGGTCCTGGGGACAGGGCAGGGACCCCCCTTTGGATGTGGGGACACCCCAAGGTGCTAGAGATGCCATGCAACCTCCTGCAAGGTGGCGGAGACACCTCCGGAGTGACAGGGACAGCCACCCAGGGTGGCAGCAATGGGGTACAAGCAACTCCAGGGGGAAGGAGATGGTGCTGGGACCCCCAGGGTGCTGGGGATGTCCTCAGGATCCCCAGGGTGATGGGGATGTCCCCCCTTTCATGTCATACGGACACCTCTAGGTCATATGGACACCTCTAGGCGATGGAGGCATCAAATGGACTCCAAGAGCGATGGAGATCCCGCATGGGCCCTCTGGGAATGCTGAAGAGGTTGCATGGACACCTCAGGCCCATGGGATGGGCTCCCAGGGTGATGGAGATGACCCTCAAGGTGCCAGAGACCCCCCGAGGGGGTCAACCAAGACACTGCATGGACCCCCCTTGGGATGATGAAGAGGCTACAGGGACCCCACAGTGACAGGGAGGCCCCGCAAGGCGCTGGAGACCCCCCCACAACAGCAACAGCGATACTACATGGACCCCAGGGTGCTGGGGAAGCCCTGCGAGGTGCTGGAGACACCCCGAGGGTGACAGAGAGACCGCCCAGGCCCTCTTGGGGTGACAGAGAGGTGGCCTGGACCCTCCTGGGATGCTAGGGATACAGCACAGACACCTCAGAGGTGCTGGAGATGCGGCATGGACCTCCCAATAGGATAGAAGGGCCTCCAAAGCGCTGGAGGTCCAACCAGGAGGGCAGCAGAGAGACTGCACAGAGCCTCCAGGACAAGGCTGAGGATGCACGGACCCTCTTGGGGTGATGGAGAGGCCCCAGGAACCTGCTGGGACAAGGGAGATGCTGCCCAGACCCCCCTAAGCCAAGGACAACGATGTCCAAACCCTCATGAGAAGGTGGAAATGGTGCACGGACGCCTCTAGGATGAGGAAGAGGATGCTGAAACCCTTATGGAAAGATGGCAGTGGTGCACGGATGCTGCTAGGATGAGGAAGAGGATGCTCGAACCCTTATGGAAAGATGGAAATGGTGCATAGACACCTGTTGGCCAAAGAAGATGGTGCCCAGATGTTTATGGAAGATGGCAGTGGTGCACAAACACCTCCAGGATGAGGAAGAGGATGCCTGGAAACCTCTTGGGACAAGGAAGAGGATGGCTGGACACCTCTTGGGCGATGGAGAGGATGCCTAGACACCTCAAGGACAAGAGCTGGGCCACAAAGACCCTCCTGGGGGGACAACGGAGATGCCACACGGCTCCCACCCAAACCCCCTTCCAACCGACGATCCAGCGGTGGGATCATCACCAGAACAACCAACCAACCCCCCTCCCCAGGGCAGCAGCCCCCTGAGCTTTCGGTGGACGCGGCGGTGGCAGAAAAAGGGGGCAGGAGGGGGGACGCGGAGGGGGCTTTTACAACGCGAGGAGCGAGGGAGAATTCAAGGAGTCCGAGGACTGGTCGCTGCCGCTGCTCCGCTGGTGCGAGGCTCCGCAGGAGGCTCCCTCTGGGTGGGTGAACACAAACGGAGACGTAGAGGAGGGGTTAGGCGGCGGCCCGGGCGCGAAGCAGCAGCTGGGGCAGGACGGGGCGCCGGGGGCCTGGCTCTGCTGGAAGGCCACCACCGTGGGCAGGAAGGCGGCGGGCCCGAACGGCTCCTCTTTGCCCGGCAGCCCCATAGAGCTCACCTCCTGGGCGCTGGGCACCGTGACGCTGGCGCTGGCGGCCAGCTCGGCGACGTCCTCGAAGGGCAGCTTGCAGCCCGGCGCGTGGGCCACCAGCACGAACTCCAGGCGCTCCTTCTCCTTCTGCAGCTCCGCGATCTCCGACTCCAGCTCCGCTTTCTCCTCCTCCAGCTGGTCCGTCTCCTGGCGGGAGGAAGAGGATGGTGAGGAGGGGAGGAAGGTGCCACCGGCGGCGGAAGCCCCGCTCTGATGTCCCCCATCCGCCCTCCCTTGCTGAAGGCACCAGCTCTTGGTGACACGGGCATTCCCTCTGGTGTCCCCAACTCCCAGGGACATCATTGTCCCCATCAGACATCTCCAAGCATGGATCTGTCCCTCTCTGGTGGCACCAGTTCCTTGGGATGCCAGCATGGCCCTCCAGTGTCCCCTGGCTCCTGGGGACATCATTGACCCCAACGCACATTGCCAAGCATGGCTCTGTTTCTCTAATACTACCTGGGGACATTGGCATCCCCCTCTGATGTCCCCAACTGCTGGAGACATCCTTGTCCTCACCCAACATTCCCAAGCATGGAGCTGACTCTGATGGCATCAGCTCCTAGGGATGGCAGATCCTCCTCCGATGTCCCCTAGCACTCGAGGACATCATCGTCCCCATCCAACACTGCCAAGCACAGATCTGTGTCTCTGATGGCACCAGCTCCTGGGGACATCACTGTCCCTCTCCAATGGCCCTAGGCATGGGTTTGTCCCTCTCTGATGGCATCAGCTCCTAGGGACATCAGCATAACCCTGCAGTGTCCCCTTAGTACTTTTGTCCCCATTCAACCTCCTCAGGCATGGACCTGTCCCCCCAGTGTCCCCATCTCCTGGGGACACTATCACCCTGCTCCAGTGTCCCTAGGCATGGAGGTGTCCCCCTCTGCTGTCCACACATCAAGGGGACATCCTCATCTTTCTGTAATAGCCTTGGGCATCACCAGTTCCCTTTGGTGCCACCAGATCCCAGGGACATCTGTGTCCCCATCCGATGCCCCCTGGAGATGATATTGGCCCTTCCAATGTCCCCAGCTCCTGGGACATCATTGCCTGTCCCCTCCACCACCCCAATCCCTATGGATGAATTTCTGGGGACATTTGTCCCCTCCAGCATCCCCAGGATCAACATTTACAGGGATCGATGTCTCCCTGTCCCCTTTGTCCCTGCAGTGTTCCCAGAATCTGCACCCTTAAGGGTCACCTGTCCCCCTCCAAAGACCAGGGGACACCACTGCCTTCTCCAGCACTGCCAGAATCTGATCCATAGGTGCAACCTGTCCCCTTCCAGCATTCCAGGGGACAACAGTGTCCCCTCCAGTAGCACCCATAAGGTCCCTGCCCAGTGCCCCCAGGATCTGCATCCATACGAGCCACCTGTCCCCCTCCAACATCTCCAGGTCATGGGATATTGTAGTTCCTCCAATGTCCCCAAGACTTTGGGACATCCTCTGCTCCAATGTCTGCAGGATCTGCCCCACAGGAGCCATCCATGCCCTTCCAGCATCCAAGTCCTGGGGACACTGCCATCCTCTCCAAACACCCATCCCTGGGATCTGCACCCAGGCAGTCCCATCACACCATCCCAAGGATCTGCGCCCAGAGCCATCTGTCCCCAGGATCTGGGGACACCACCATCCCCTCCAGCATGTCCAAGACCTGCACCCGTAAGAGCCATCTGTCCCCCTCAGTGTCACCAAGCCATGGAGACAGCCACTCCCTCTGACATCTCCAAGATCTGCACCAATAGGGACCATCTGTCCCCCTCTAATGTCCTCACACTTGAGGACACCGCTGTCCCCTCATATCATCCAAAATGATGGGACATCCTTCCCTTCAGTGCCTTCAAGGTGGCCATAGGAGCCATCTGCCCCCCTCCGATGTCTCCGGACCACGGGGACACAACTGTCCCCTCCAACACGTCCACAACCTGCACCCACAGGGACACCCCGTGCGAGACCCGTTCCCCCGGTGTCACCCCGTTCCCGGGGCCGTCCCCGGCACTCACCGCCTGCAGCCGGTCCGTGAGCTCCCGGCGCCGGTTGCGGCACTTGGCGGCCGCCAGCTTGTTCCTCTCCCGGCGCACCCGCCGCTTCTCCTCCTCCTCAGGCGTCAGCTGCTGGGACAACGGCACCTTCAGCATCCCCAAAAACCCAGCGTTTCACCCCAAAACCTTCACACCCCAAAACCCATCATTTGACACCAAAACCCATCACCTAAGAGCCCAGCGTCCCACCCCTAAACTCCACGGCAACCCCCAAAACCCCATTGCTCCAGCCCGAACGCCGCCACCAGCCCCCGAAGCCCACGGATTCACCCCAAACGCCCCCGGGGCGCCACTCACCGTCTCCTCGCGGCTGCGGCGGGGCCGGGCGCGCGCGGGCCGGGTGGCCCCCGGCGAGGGGCCCGAGCCGAAGGCGCCCATGCCCGGCGTCGAGTAGCTGGGACCGGGCAGGTCGTAGGGGTCCACGGAGGGGCCCGCGGTGGGTGGCGGGGGCGGCGGGTGGGCCATGGGGGGCCCCCCCGGCGGCTGCGACTGGGCCACGGAGGAGATGAGCGTGGGCTGCACCAGCCACTGCAGGTCCTGGCTCGTCGTGATGGCCGTCACCGTGGGCACGAAGGAGCCGGGCATGTCCCCCAGGCCGCTGCACTCCTGCGGGGACAGCGGGGTCAGCGCGGGGGGCGACGCCGCGGCGGGACCGGCGCCCATGCGCGAGACCCGGTTTGCGCCCAAGCACGAGGTCCCTGTCACCCCAGAAGCCACACACAGGAGGGGTCACTTGTACCTGGGCATGAGGTCCCTGGCACCCATGCAACAAGCCCTTGCACCTGTGTGCAAAGTCTTTGTCACCTCAAACCTGAGGCATGTGGTGTCCCTTGCACCCATGCACAAGGTGCCAGGCACCTCAGAAGTGACGTGCAAGGTGTCACTTGCACCCATGCATGAGACATAACTAGCACCCATGCAAGGTGTCCCTAGGGCACCAGGACTGATGCATTAGGTGCTACTTGCGCCCATGCACAGGACCTCACTAGCACCCATGCATGGTGTCCCTAGGGCACCAGGACTGATGCACAAGGTGTCATTGGCACCCCAGGACTGATGCACTAGGTGCTACTTGCACCCATGCACAGGACCTCACTAGCACCCATGCAGGATGCCCCTAGAGCACCAGGATTGATGCATTAGGTGCTACTTGCACCCATGCACAGGGCCTCACTAGCACCCATGCAGGATGCCCCTAGGCCACCAGGATTGATGCATGATGTGGTATTTGCACCCATGCACTGGACCTCACTAGCACCCATGCAGGATGTCCCTAGGGCACCAGGATTGATGCATGACATGGTACTTGCACCCATGCACAGGACCTTGCTAGCACCCACACACAATGTCCCTGTCACCCTAGCACCAATGCACAAGACCTGGCCTGCACCCCTTGATGACACTGCTGCCCAAGCACAAGGTGGCACCTGCACCCATGAGGTCCCTGTCCCCCTGCCACCGACATGTGAGGCCTCCGCAGCACCCAAGGGTGCACGGGAGCAGCTCGGGTGCCCAAAGGGTGTCACTTGCCCCCCCCCCCCATTTCAGCTCCAACAGCTCTTGCACCCCAGGGACCCCTCAATTTGCACCAAGCACCCCACAAGGGTGGGGGGCACCCAGAGGGGTGGAAGAAGCCCCCCCAAAGGGCTACTCCAAGGGGGCTTCTGAGGGGTAACAGAACCGATCGGGCACCGGGACCCCCAGCCCGGGTTGCACCGAGAACGGGTGCGTGGGGGGGGCATTGCGACCCCCCCCCCCCCCCAAAAAAAAAGGGGGGGTCCCGCTGCTCCCCCCGCCCGCACGCGGCTTCTCCCCCGCAAATGGGGGGGGCGAGGACAGGAGTGGGTTTGGCCGCCCCGCGCGGCGCAGCCAATGAGCGCGCGAGGCGCAGAGCAGTGGGCGGGCCCAGCGCGCGCGCGGGCCAATGAGCGCGCCCCCGCGCCCCGGGGGCGGCGGCGGCGTTCCGAAATAGCGCGCGCCGCGGCGCGGGGCGGGGGGGGGAGGAGGAAACCCGCGCGCGCGCCGAACGTGCGCTGCGTCATCACGGAGGGTTCCAGCACGTCACGCGTTACGCACGACCCCGCCCACCGCGCGCGCGCCGCCGCCGCCGCCCCCGGCGCTCACCTGCGCGGCGGCCGCCGCCGTGGGGCTCCCGAAGGAGTCCACCGAGGACAGGTACTGCGACTCGGCCGAGGGCGACGAGCTGCAGCGCGACGCGGAGTCGTAGTCACCGGGGAAGCCCTGGTACATGGCCCCGGGGAACCGGGGGCGGCGGGGCCACGCCAAGGCTGCACCGGGAGCGCGGGAGGGGCGGCGGGCAGCGGGTGCGTCAGGCGAGCGGCATCGCTGTCCCGGGCCGCCGCTGCTGCTGCTGCGCTGCGCTGGGAGCGGATCCTCTCCGGTGCCCGGTGCCGCTGTTCAAAGTCGCTCCAAGTGCCCGAGCCCCGTCCCGGTGCAGCGGCGCGCCCGCTTCCAAGTCCCCGGTCCGCCGGTACCAAGTCCCGCTTGAAATGTGCCGATGAAAACGCCGGTAACGGCTCTCCCAGGCTGCGGCAGCGAGTCCCGGCGCCGCCGGTGCAAAGCTCCCGTTCGCCGCTGGTGCAAAAGCTCCTCTTTGGAAAGTGCCCCTCGGTGCAAGTCTCCGGTGCAATAAAAGCTCCTCTCGGAACGTCCCGCGGCGCCGGTGCAAGTCCCGGGGCGCCGGTAAACTCCTCGGGGCGCCCCCTCCTCTTCCTCCCCCTCCTCTTGGCGGCTCCGCTTGCAAAGTCCCGCGTCCGCCGGTACCGGGCTCCGCTTCCCCCCGCCCTAAGGCTCCTCTTGCAAAGTCCCGCAGGCCGCGGCGATATCTCCGTTCTCCGGTATCCTCCGGTCTCCGCCGCCGCACGCGCTTTTATGAATGAACCGCTTCGCCACCGCGCGCCCGATTTATACGGCGGCGCCCCGCCCCCTGCTGACGTCACGCGGCGGCCGGGCCCCGCCGCCCCGGGCCCCCGAGCCCCCACGAGCCGCCCCGGGCGCCGCCGCCGCCGCCGCCCGTTGCCCGCCGCGCTCTGCGGCCCCTCTGCCCGTGGCCGCCGTTAAAAGGCGCCGCGGCGGCGGCGGGAGAGGAGGGGATCCCTTTGCCTGCGCCGCCGGAGTTCCTGTGACGCAGATGGCCATATATGGGCTTGTCTCGGCTGTGTTTGTTTGGTATCCTAGCAATGACGTCAGAGGGAATCCCTTCCTCGCTGCGCCGCCGCCGCGGCCGCTGCCGCCGCCGCCGCGAGCGCCGCGTATTAATAGAAATGGGCACAACGGTTCTAGAAACGGCCCGAGCCCTCCGGGACGGCGCCGCCCCCAACGCGGCACCGGGCACCCCACGTCGGGACACCCCTCCCCCCCCCCCGGTAATTCCGCCCGCATCGGTAATTCCCCCCCGCACCCCTTTCCCTCCGGTGACCTGCCCCCCGCCCCATTCGGGACCCCCCGCGGTAACTCGTCACCCTGCCCCATACCGGGATCCCCCCGGGCCCCCATCGGGAATTCCCCTCCTGGTAGCGCCCCCCTCCCCACCAGACCGGCATTGTCCCCCGCTCCGGTGCTGCCGCGCACGTGGCGCCGCGGCCGGGCTCTCCCCACCGGACTGTTACCGGGATCGGGCGGCAGAGCACCAGGGAGGCAGGACCGGCGCGAGGGAGACACCCGGGACCCCCGGCGGGGTGTTACGGCTCACCGGGAGTGTCCCGGGACCGGGGAATCTCCTCCGGGTAACATGGGATTGAGCAGTGGGATCCCGCGGGAGGTCCCGCACGGGGAGCGGCGGGAGTCTGAGCCCACGGAGGGTCCCGGTCCCCCGCGCTGGTCCCTTCGCAGGTGGCTGCAGCAGCGCGAGGGACCCCAGGAGCGAGACCGGCACGCGGGGAGGGGGGACCGAGACCCGGAGGATCCCGAGTGCCGACGCCGGGAGATACCGGGACCCTGATGACCCCGTGATAACACGGGGAGGGGGGTACGGGGGGACACGGGGCAGAGTTACCACGGCCGTCCCCGTCCCGCTGCCGCGGTGGCGCTGGGCCGGGCCGAGCCGCCGGGAACTGCAGACGGAACCGGGAGCAGCCGCGGCCCCGGAGGTTATTCTGACTGCCCCGGCACTGCCGCCCCGTGCCCATCACCGTGGCACAGGGCAGGCGGTCGGCACTGCCGGCCCCGTGAGCCCGTCACTGTGGCCTCGGTGCGGCTCCATTCCGGGGGCATTTCCAGACCGCCGCCTGCCCCGTGTCCATCACTGTGGCACAGGGCAGGTGCTCGGCATCACCGGCCGTGCTGAGCCCCTCACCGTGGCCTCGGATCGGGTCTGTTTCAGGGCATTCCCAGGCTGCCGGCTGCCCCGTGCCCATCACCGTGGTCTTGGGACAGCTCCGTTTTGAGAGATTCCCAGGCTCTCGGGTGCCCTGTGCCCAACACCGTGGCACGGGACGCACGTCCAGCACCGGCTGGCCGTGCCGAGCCCATCACCGTGGACTCGGGCTGATTCCTTTTCTTTGGGAAGGGAAATAACTGGCATTAACGGACACCGGGGACACAGTGTTGCTGACTGTGTTGTGCCCATCACCTCGGCCTCGGACCGGTGTTCCCTGGGTTTCCACTGCCGGTGTTCCCAGCCCCGCTGTCCCCCCCGCCCCATTCCCGGCGTTCCCAGACCCGGTGTTCCCCCGGTCCCGGTCCCCATTCCCAGTGCTCCCAGCCCCGCTGTCCCGCGCCATTCTCGGCGTTCCCAGGCCCCATTCCCGCTGTTCCCAGGCCGCATTCCCGTGCCCGCCGCTCCCGCCGCCGCTCGGGCCCCACGTGCTCCGCCCCGCGGCGCGGAGTAAACACGGCGCGTGTCGCCATGGCGACGGCGTTCCATGCCCCTGACGTCACCACGTCCGGCGTCCCAGTGTTTACGTCGCGCGGCAACCGCCGTGGCCCGGGCAACGGGGGCGGGGCCGGGGAGAGGAGGCGGGGCCGGGGAAAGGGGGCGGGGCCAGAGCAGCAGCGCGGTCGCCGAGCCGGCGGGGAGGACCCGGGGGACAAAGAGGGGACAGGGCAGGTGTCCCCCCCCCCGCCGCAATGTCCCCTCCTTGTGCCTGTGTCCCGGTGCCCCCTCGTTGTCCACAAGCGCCTCCTTGTCCCATATGTCCCCTGGTGTCCCCATGTCATCTCCCCCCCTATCCCCATCGTGGCGTCCTCCATGTCCCCTGGTGTCCCCGTATCCTCTCCGCGTGCCCCCATGTCCCCTTCTGTCCCAGGTCTCCCCTTGCACCTGTAGTCCTTGTGTCCCCCCCATGTCCCCTCATATCCCCCCGATGTCCATGATCCTTGTGTCCCTCCTGTCCCCACTGTCCCATGTGCCCCCTTTTGCCCCGATGTCCCCTCACCCCCCCCACCATGTCCCTACATCCCCCTAAGGTCCCCTCATCCCACATCCACTCATCCCCCCCCATATCCCTGACATGTCCCCCCATGTCCTCTCAGTGTCCCCATGTCCCCACGTGTCCCCCCAGGCACACGAGCCCCCCTTGTCACAAGAGTTTTTATTAAAGTGTAAATGCCCCGCGCGGGGGGGCCCCCGGGTGAGGGTGGGGGGCACCCGCTGCCCCCCCAGCCCTGGCAGGGGCACCCTGGGGTGCCGGGGGGGGCCGTCACTGCGGCTTCGCTTTGGCACTTGGGAGCTTGGCTTGAATCCTGGAAGGGGACAGGGGTGACATGGGGGGGGACAGGGGTGACATGGCGGGGCTGGGCACCCCTGACCCCCCCCGGGGTGGTGGGTGCCCCCATGGGTGCAGAAAGGGGGGTCTCGGTGCCCCCTGTGGGTCCCTATGGTCCCTGGGGGTCTGGCGGGGGGGGGAGATTTGGGGTTTCGGGTGCCCCATGGGGGACATCAGGGGGTCCCATGGTCCGGGGTGCCCCATAGGGGACAGCCCCAAGCAGGGCCAGGGTGTCCTGAGACGTGGGGTGTCCCATAGGGGACAACAAGGTGTCCCGTGGCCAGTGAGGGGTGCCTCAAGGTTTGGGGGCAGTTTTCAGGCGCTGGGGACAATTTGAGGGCAGTAGGGGCAATTTTGGGGACAGATGGGGTGATTTTGGGGACAGACGGGGTGGTTTTGGGGACAGACAGGGTGGTTTTGGGGACAGTTTCGGGGCGACTCTCACCTGGCTCGGAGGTGACTCAGGTGGTTCCTCACCAGCCCCACGTACTGGTCGATCTGTGCCTGAGAAGGGGACACGGAGGGGCCGTTGGGGACATTCCCTGGTGTCCCCTGCCCGCGTCCCCCGTCCCGTGTCCCCCGTACCTGGTGGTGCTCGTAGAGCACGGGGAAGGTGAACGCACAGATGACACCTGGACGGAGAGCAGGAGTGTCCCCATGACGTCCCCTGCCCCTTTGTCCCCATCCCCAAACCCCCTCCACTCTTTGTCCCCCAAAACTGTCCCCCACCCCTGTCCTTGTGTACTCACTGTGTCTTATCCCCATGTCCCCATCCCCGCAGGGGCTGTTCCTATGGCCTGTCCCTGTGTCCCCATGGCCTGTCCCTGTGTCCCCATGGCCCCATCCCCACAGGGGCTGTTCCTATGGCCTGTCCCTGTGTCCCCATGGCCCCATCCCCACTCCCCCCATCTCTGCGTCCGCATCTCCATGTCCTTGTGTCCATCCTCACGTCCCCAAGTCCTCTGTGTCCCCATGTCCCCACATCCCTGTATCCCCGCAGCCCCAAGTTCCTGTCTCCTTCCCCCCATCCCGCAGTCCCCGCGGTGTCCCTGTGTCCCCCACGCTGTCCCCGTGTGCCCTGTGTCCCCATGTCCCCCGTGTCCCCCGCGCTGTCCCCGTGTCCCCCGTGTCCCCCGTGTCCCCCACGCTGTCCCCGTGTCCCCGTACCGATGCCGAGCAGCGTCAGCCCGTTGAAGACGGCGCCCACGTAGGTGAGCAGGTAGAACAGGAAGGCGAACTGCAGCCAGAGCCCGTCACCGTCCCACGGTCACCACTGTCACCGCTGTCACCGCTGCCACCGCCCCCCGCTGCCCCCCGGCACCCGCTGCGCACGTCCCTGCTGCCCCCAATGCCCCCATTGCCTCCCCATAGCCCCAGTGTCCTCCAAAACCCCCCTGGGCCCCACTGCCCGGATTTCCCCCATAACCCAATGTCCCCCCTGTCCCCAGTGTCCCCTCATAGCCCCTGGTGACCCCGTGTCCCCCGATGTCCCCCATATCCCCTAGTGTCCCCCATGGTCCCAGTGTCCCCTCATAGCCCCCGGTGCCCCCCATAATGGAATGTCCCCCCATAACCCCAATGTCCCCCCTGTCCCCACTGTCCCCTCGTAGCCCCTGGTGCCCCCCTATACCCCAATGCCCCAACAGTGTCCCTGTGTCCCCCATAACCCCGGTGTCCCCCCTGTCCCCAGTGTCCCCTCATAGCCCCGGTGTCCCCCATAACGGAATGTCCCCCCATAACCCCAATGTCCCCCCATCCCCAGTGTCCCCTCATAGCCCCTGGTGCCCCCCTATAACCCAGTGCCCAACAGTGCCCCCGTGTCCCCCGATGTCCCCCATATCCCCTAGTGTCCCCCATGGTCCCAGTGTCCCCTCATAGCCCCCGGTGCCCCTCGTAAGGGAATGTCCACCCATAACCCAAATGTCCCCCCTGTCCCCAGTGTCCCCTCGTATCCCCTGGTGCCCCCCATGGTCCCAGTGTCCCCTCATAGCCCCCGGTGTCCCCCGTAAAGGAATGTCCCCCGATAGCCCCAATGTCCCCCCTGTCCCCAGTGTCCCCTTGTATCCCCTGGTGTCCCCCATGGTCCCAGCGTCCCCTCATAGCCCCAGTGTCCCCCGTAAAGGAATGTCCCCCCATAGCCCCAATGTCCCCCCTGTCCCCAGTGTCCCCTCATAGCCCCTGGTGCCCCCCTATAACCCAATGCCCCAACAGTTCCCCCGTGTCCCCCGATGTCCCCTGTGTCCCCTATGGTCCCAGTGTCCCCTCATAGCCCCTGGTGCCCCCCTATAACCCAATGCCCCAACAGTGCTCCTGTGTCCCCCATAACCCCCGTGTTCCCTAGTGTCTCCTCTGTCCCCAGTGTCCCCTTGTAGCCCCCAGTGCCCCCCCCAATGAAATATCCCCCCATAGCCCCAATGTCTCCCCTGTCCCCAATATCCCCCCAGAGCCCCAATGTCTCCCCTGTCCCCAGTGTCCCCCCTGTCCCCCCATAGCCCTGATGTCCCCCCGGTGCCCCCGTCCCCCCCGGTGCCCCCGTGCCCCTGGTGTCCCTGTCCCCCCCGGTGTCCCCGTCCCTCCCCAGTGTCCCTGTCCCCCCCGGTGTCCCCGTCCCCCCCGGTGCCTCCGTTGTCCCCCCCGGTGTCCCCGTTGTCCCCCCCGGTGCCCTCATCCAACCCGGGTGTCCCCGTTGTCCCCCGGTGTCCTCATCCCCCCCGGTGCCCCTGTGCCCCTGGTGTCCCTGTCCCCCCCGGTGTCCCCGTCCCTCCCCAGTGTCCCTGTCCCCTCCGGTGTCCTCATCCCCCCCCGGTGTCTCCGTTGTCCCCCCCGGTGTCCCCATTGTCCCCCCCGGTGCCCTCATCCAACCCGGGTGTCCCCGTTGTCCCCCGGTGTCCTCATCCCCCCCGGTGCCCCCGTCCCCCCCGGTGCCCCTGTGCCCCTGGTGTCCCTGTCCCCCCCGGTGTCCCCGTCCCTCCCCAGTGTCCCTGTCCCCCCCCGGTGTCCTCATCCCCCCCCGGTGCCCCCGTTGTCCCCCCCGGTGTCCCCGTTGTCCCCCCCGGTGCCCTCATCCAACCTGGGTGTCCCCGTTGTCCCCCGGTGTCCTCATCCCCCCCCGGTGTCCCCGTCCCCCCCGGTGTCCCCGTTGTCCCCTCGCGGTGTCACCTTGATGGAGCGGGGCAGGCTGTCCACGAGGAAGAGCCGTGCCAGCGTGCGGGCGGCCGCGGCGCCGTGGCGGCCCAGGCTGCGGGCGCAGCGCAGCCGCTGCTCCGCGCTGAGCCCCGCCGGCGCTGCCAGCTGCGCCCTGGGGACACGGGGACCGTGTGGGGACATGGGGACGGTGTGGGGACACGGGGACGGCATGGGGACATGGGGACGGTGTGGGGACATGGGAGCATGGGGACCGTGTGGGGACACGGGGGGCAGGGGGACACAGGGACGGCATGGGGACATGGGGGACATGGGGGATATAGGGACACAGGGGCGGCATGGGGACATGGGGTCGGTGTGGGGACATGGGAGCATGAGAACACGGGGACGGTGTGGGGACGGCACGGGGACCGTGTGGGGACACGGGGACGGTGTGGGGACATGGGGACATGGGGACGGCACGGGGACCGTGTGGGGACACGGGGACATGGGGACGGCATGGGGACAGCACGGGCACTGTGTGGGGACACGGGGACGGTGTGGGGACATGGGGACAGCATGGGGACACGGGGACCGTGTGGGGACACGGGGACGGCGTGGGGACATGGGGACGGTGTGGGGACACGGGGATGGTGTGGGGACATGGGGGGCACGGGGACATGGGGACGGCACGGGGACATGGGGACGGCGTGGGGACACGGGGACATGGGGACACAGGGATGGCATGGGGACATGGGGACGGTGTGGGGACATGGGAGCATGAGGACACGGGGACGGTGTGGGGACACGGGGGGCAGGGGGACATGGGGACACGGGGGATATAGGGACACAGGGGGCATGGGGACGGTGTGGGGACACGGGGACCGTATGGGGACACAAGGATGGCATGGGGCATGGGGGACATGGGGGATACGGGGACACGGGGGATATAGGGACACAGGGGACACAGGAACAGTGTGGGGACGGCATAGGGACACGGGGACGGTGTGGGGACATGGGGACGGCGTGGGGGACATGGGGACACGGGGGATACAGGGACACAGGGGACACGGAGACGGTGTGGGGACATGGGGACCGTATGGGGACACAGGGACGGCATGGGGGCATGGAGACGGTGTGGGGATGGCAAGGGGACACGGGGGACATGCGGATGGCATGGGGACACGGCGGGCATGGGGACATGGGGAGGACACGGGGACAGCATGGAGACACAGGGGACATGGGGATAGCATGGGCACACAGTGGACACGGGGACAACATGGGGACACGGGGACGCCATGGGGACACAGGGACACGGGGGATGATGGGATGGGGGACACAGGGACAACAGAGGGATATGGCAGACACAGGGACGGCATGGGGACACGGGGGACATGAGAATGGCATGGGGACATGGAGATGGCACTGGGGACATGCGGGATGTGGAGACAGCATGGGGGACACAAGGACAGAAATGGCACAGGACAGGCACGGGGACAGACCCAGAAATGCCACCAAGAGAAGAACGGGATGGAAATGAGCCCCAGGATGGGCACGAGGACAGGGATGGCACCCGCAGGGACACAGGGATGGCACCGAGATGGACACAGGGACAGGGAGAGCACCAAGATAGACACAGGGACAGGGATGGCACCGAGACGGCTGCGGGGACAGGGATGGCACTGAGATGGACACAGGGACAGGGATGGCACCAAGACAGACACGGGGACAGGGATGGCACTGAGATGGACGCAGGGATAGGGCCGGCCGCGGGGACAGGGACGGCACCAAGATGGACACGGGGACAGGGATGGCACCAAGACAGACATGGGGACAGGGACAGCGCCGAGACAAACACAGGGACAGGGACAGCACTGAGCCGGCCGCGGGGAGAGAGACGGCACCGAGATGGACACAAGGACAGGGCTGGCACCAAGACAGACATGGGGACAGGGATGGCACCAAGATGGACACAGGGACAGTGACAGCACCGAGATGGACACAGGGACAGGGCCGGCACCAAGATGGACACAGGGACAGGGACGGCACTGAGACGGATGCAGGGACAGGGATGGCACCAACACGGACACAGGGACAGGGATGGCACCAAGCCGGACACAGGCATAGGGACGTCACGGAGCCGGCCGCGGGGACAGGGATGGCACCGAGATGGACACAGGGACAGGGACGTCACAGAGCCGGCCGCGGGCGCTCACCGGAACGGGTGCTCGGCGTCGCCGCGGCGCAGCGCCCGCAGCGCGTCGCGGTGCAGCCGCAGGGGGACGGTGACGGCCAGCACGGCCAGCGCGCCGTAGGCGCCCACGCTGACGGCGCTGCAGCGCGCCAGGGCCAGCAGCGTCCCCAGGGCCAGCGCCAGCGCCAGCGCCGAGCGCCCCGGCGCCCGCCAGTGCAGCAGCTCCCACACTGCGGGTGACACAGGCTGCCAGCGCGCCCGGGGCCACCCAATGTCCCCCAGGGCCACCCGATGTCCCCCCAGTGTCCCACAGGGCCACCCCATGTTCCCCAGGGCCCCTTAATGTCCTCCCAGTGTCCCCCAGGGCCACCCCGTGTGCCCCCAGGGCCACTCCGTGTCCCCTCGGTGTCCCCCAGGGCCACCCCGTGTCCCCCAGGGCCACCCAATGTCTCCCCGGTGTCCTCCAGGGCCACCCCGTGTCCCCCAGGGCCCTTTAATGTCCTCCAAATGTCCCACAGGGCCATCCAATGTCCCCCTGGTGTCCCCCAGGGCCACCCCATGTCCCCCGGGGCCCTTTAATGTCCTCCCAGTGTCCCCCAGGGCCACCCAATGTACCCTCAGTGTCCCCCAGGGCCACCCAATGTCCCCCCGGGGCCCTTTAATGTCCTCCCAGTGTCCCCCAGGGACACCCAGTGTCCCCCTAGTGTCCCCCAGGGCCACCCCGTGTCCCCCAGAGCCACTTAATGCCCCCTCAGTGTCCCCCAGGGCCACCCACTGTCCCCCCAGTGTACCACAGGGCCACTCCGTGTGCCCCAAGGGCCACTTAATGTCCCCTCGGTGTCCCCCAGGGCCAGCCCGCGTCCCTCAGGGCTCTTCAGTGTCCCCTTAGTGTCCCCCAGGGCCACCCAATGTCCCCCTGGTGTCCCCCAGGGCCACCCCGTGTCCCCCAGGGCCCTTTAATGTCCTCCCAGTGTCCCCCAGGGCCACCCCACATCCCCCCAGTGTTCCCCAGGGCCACCCCATGTCCCCCAGGGCCACCCCATGTCCCCCCCATGTCCCCCAGGGCCACCCAATGTCCCCCCGGTGTCCCCCAGGGCCCTTTAATGTCCCCCCAGTGTCCCCCAGGGCCACTTAATGTCCCCTCAGTGTCCCCCAGGGCCACCCACTGTCCCCCCAGTGTACCACAGGGCCACTCCGTGTGCCCCAAGGGCCACTTAATGTCCCCTCGGTGTCCCCCAGGGCCAGCCCGCGTCCCTCAGGGCTCTTCAGTGTCCCCTTAGTGTCCCCCAGGGCCACCCAATGTCCCCCTGGTGTCCCCCAGGGCCACCCCGTGTCCCCCAGGGCCCTTTAATGTCCTCCCAGTGTCCCCCAGGGCCACCCCACATCCCCCCAGTGTTCCCCAGGGCCACCCCATGTCCCCCAGGGCCACTCCATGTCCCCCCCATGTCCCCCAGGGCCACCCAATGTCCCCCCGGTGTCCCCCAGGGCCCTTTAATGTCCCCCCAGTGTCCCCCAGGGCCACTTAATGTCCCCTCAGTGTCCCCCAGGGTGACCCCGCGACCCCTAGGGCCACCCTGTGTCCCCCGTGTCCTCCAGGGCCACCCTGTGTCCCCCAGGGCCCTTTAATGTCCTTCCAGTGTCCCCCAGGGCGGCTCCATGGGCCCCAAGGGACACCCAATGTCCCCCCAGTGTCCCCCAGGGCCACCCTGTGTCCCCCAGGGCCACTTAATGTCCTCCCAGTGTCCCCCAGGGCCAACCCACGTCCCCCCGGTGTCCCCCATGGCCACCCCATGTCCCCTAGGGCCCTTTAATGTCCTCCCAGTGTCCCCCAGGGCCACCCAATGTCCCCCTAGTGACCCCCCAGGGCCACTTCATGTCCCCCCAGTGTCCCACAGGGTTACTCAATGGCCTCTCAATGCCAGCCAATGTCCCCCCAAAGTTCCCTAGGGCCATGCAATGTCCTCCTAGTGGCATCCAATGTCCCCCCAGTGTCCCCCAGGGCCACCCAGTGTCCTCCCAAGGCCCCTTAATGTCACCCCAGTGTTCCACAGGGCCACTCCGTGTCCCCCAGTGCTGTCCAGTGCTGGTCAGTGTCCCCCAGGGCCACCCAGTGTCACCCCAACCCATTTCCACCCAGTATTCCCAGTGCCTCCCAGTCCCCCCAACGCCTCTCACTGTCCCCCCAGAGAACCCAAGTTGCTCCTCCCAATGTCCCCAGGCCTTCCTGTCCCGTTCAGGACCCCCTAGTCCCTCTGACCAGTGTCCCCATGTCCCCTGCACTGTCCCACAGGGCCTTTCACTGTCCCCCCCAGTGTCCCCAGTTCCCCCCACCAGTGTCACCCCAGTCCCTCCCAGTGTCCCCAGGGTCCTCCCAGTGTGTCCCCAGTGTCCCCAGCCCTCCCAGGACCCACCCACTCCCCCTGACCAGTGTCCCCATGTCCCTGCACTGTCCCCTATGGCCTCTCACTGACGCCCCCCCGCAGTGTCCCCAGTCCCTCCCAGTGTCCCCAGTCCTCCCTAGTGTCCCCAGGGCCCTCCCAGTGTCCCCAGGGTCCTCCCAGTGTCCCCAGCTCTCCCAGGACCCACCCACTCCCCCTGACCAGTGTCCCCATGTCCCTGCACTGTCCCCTATGGCCTCTCACTGACGCCCCCCCGCAGTGTCCCCAGTCCCTCCCAGTGTCCCCAGTCCTCCCTAGTGTCCCCAGAGCCCCCCCAGTGTCCCCAGTGTCCTCCCAGTGTCCCCAGCCCTCCCAGGACCCACCCACTCCCTCCGACCAGTGTCCCCATGTCCCTGCACTGTCCCCTATGGCCTCTCACTGCCCCCCCCCCCCCCAATGTCCCCAGTCCCTCCTAGTGTCCCCACTCCCTCCCAGTGTCCCCAGAGCCCCCACAGTGTCCCCAGCCCTCCCAGGACATGGGGGACCCGGGGGTGTCCCCCCCCCCCCCAGGGGGGCCCCGCACCCACCTAGGCTCCCCATGGCGCCGCGGGGGCTGCTGGGCCCGGGGGGGTGCGGGGGGGGCTATTTATAGTCGCCAATCCCTCCTGGACGCCTGGGCCCACCCCGGCGCCCGGACGCCTGGGCCCCTCCGGGAGCTCCCCCCCCCGCTCCCCCTCCCGCCGCGGGGAGGCCCCTATTGGCCGCTCACCTGTGACCTGGGCTGGCAGCGGGCTCGCCGATTGGTCGGCGCCCTCCGGGGGGCGCTCGGGGATTGGCGGCGGGCCGGCGGGGGCGGGGCGGGCGGCGGCGGGCGGCGCCGCGGCGCCCCCTGCGGGCCGGGCGGGGAGCGGCGGCGGCGCTGTCGGGGGCGGGGGGGGCGGTGAAGGAGCCCCCAAACGGGACCCCAATCACCCCCCTCCCCAAAATGGGGGTAAATTTGCCACCAAATCCCCCAGAATGGAGTGCCAGGACCCCCCAAAGACCCCAAACCCACCCAAATGGTGCCCTGAGACCCCCAATGGTGCCCTGAGACCCCCAATGGCTCCAAGACCCCCAGAAAGGGGTCCCAAGACCCCCTCAGTTGCCCCTACCTCCCTCCCAAAGGGGCTCTGGGACCCCAAATTGCCCCCAGACCCCCTAAAAAGGGCTCCTGAGACCCCCCCGTTGCCCCCAGCCCTCCCCAAAGGCACAGTGACCCCCCCCCCGATTTCCACAGGCTGACCCAAAAGGGACCCTGAGACCCACGGTGGCCCCCTACGCCCCCAAAAATGGACCCCCAATAAGCCCATCCCCCCCCAAAGGGAGCTCCAAGACCCCCCAACTGCCCCAACCTCCCCCAAAAAGGGCTCCATGACCCCCCAATAAACCCGAGTCCCCAAAAGGGACCCTGAGACCCCCCACACCCAGCCCCAGACCCCCCCAAAGGGGCTCCAAGTCCCCCCCCAATTGCCCCAGCTCCCCCAGAAGTGCCTTGAGACCCCAATTGCCCCCAATGGTATTGGAGGACCCCAATAGCCCCCAGGCCCCCCAAAGGACCCTCAAGGCCCCCCAAAAGGACCCCAAAGCCCCCCCGAGCCCCCCCCCCCCGCAATACCTGGCCTGGGCGGCTGCTCCCCGTCCCCGGTAGGTCCCGTCTGGGCTCCCCCCACCCGCGGAGGCCCCTCGGGGGGACCGGGGGCAGCGGGGGGGGACGCGGGCGCGGGGGGGGCGCGGGGGTCCGGCCCTCGGGGGAGCCCCCCCCGCTCGGCGCCGGGCCCGGGGCTCAGGCGCGGGGGGGCGCGGGGGCGGCGGGGCTCGCGGCGGGGCCGGGGGGGGGCCTCGCCGCCGCCGCCCCCCCCGCCGAAAGCGATGTAGGAGAAGGTGAGTTCCCGCCCGTCCCCCCGGGCCCCCCCGCCTTCATCCGCCTCCTCCTCCTCCTCCTCGGGGGGCTCCGGCGCCAGCGGCAGCTCGGGGAAGTCCGAGTCCTCGGTGCCACCTGCGGGGGGGGGGACACCGAAGGGGAGGGTGGGGGGGGGTCGGAGCACCCGGTGTCCCCCCCCCTGCCCCGCCGAAACTCGCGCTCGGCCCCACTCACCCTCCGTGGAGTCCGGCGTGGTGGAGGCCGTGGATGGAGACTCTTCTGGGAAGGGCGGGGGGGTCAGCGGGGTCCTGGTGTCCCCTCCCCGCCGCCACCAAGTGCCACCTGCTCCGTCCCCTGCTGGGACACCCCCCGCTCCCATCCCTGGGGCTTGGACCCCCCCATCACTTGTTCCCCCTCCCCAAAACGACCCCTTATTGCCAGTGTCCCACGGGGGTGTCCCCATCCCCTCCTCCCCCCACTGTCCCCGTCGCCGGTGCCACCAACCCAGTGGCCCCGGTCCCAGTACTCCCAGTGTCCCCATCCCCGGTGCTACCAGCCCTGGTGCCCCAAATCCCGGTACTCCCAGCGCCCCCATCCCCGGTGCCTCCCTCCGCCCATTCCTGGTGTCCCCATCCTTGGTGTCCCCAGCCCAGGTCCCTCCATCTTCGGCTCCACCCAGTGTCCCCATCCCGGTGCTTCATCTCCCACCCGGAATCCCCCCTCCCGGACCCCCCCCCCCCCATTCCCAGTACTCCCATCCCGATACTCCCCTCCTGGACCCCCCCCATTCCCGGACGCCCCTCCCGCTATCCCCATCCCGGACCCCCCTCCCGGTATCCCCATCCCGTTCCCCCCTCCCGTGTTCCTGCATCCCCGGCTCCACCCAATACCTCCATCCCGGTGCCTCCATCCCCAGGCCCTCCCGGTACCCAATCCCGGTGCCCCCCACTCCCGGTTCCAACCCCCAAGGTGCATCCACGCCTCGTCCCCCGCGGAACCCCCACCCCGGCGCATCCATCCCGGCCCCTCCCGGCTCCCCCATCCTCGGTGCATCCATCCCGGTGTCCCCATCCCCGGTGCATCCATCCCGGCCCCAGCTGGTACCCAATCCCGGACCCCCCCCTTCCCGGTACCGCCGGCCCAGACCCCTCCATCCCGGTACCCCCGCCCCAATGCCGGCGCCGCCCCGGCTCCCGCTTCCCCGTTCCCGGTTCCCGGTGCCGCTCCGTACTGCAGTGGGCGAAGCCCAGGAGCTGCCCCATGGCGGCGGCGGCGGCGCCCGCATGAGGCTCCCGGTCGCTCTCGGCCCCCGCTGCCCCCGGGGCCGGTGCGGCCGCGCATCACGGCGGCGCCATGGCGGGGCCCGGCGGCGGCGGCGGACAAAGGGCGGCGGCGGCGGCGGCGGCGGCGGGGCGGGGCCGGGGCGGGGCGGACGCGGCACCGGCTCCGGTGGCAGCGCCGCGGGAAGGCGCTGGGGGGCCCGCGGCGGCGACCGGCGCTGCGGGGTCCCGCGAGTGCAACGAGCCCCGGGGGTCCCCCGTGGGTGCAACCGGCCCCGGGGATCCCGTGGGTACAGCCGGTCCCGGGGGTCCCCGAGCAGCACGAGGTGCAACCGGCCCCGGCAGTCCCGGCGGGTGCGACCGGCCCCGGGGATCCCCGAATCCGCGTAGGTGAAATCGGTCCCGGGGGTCCCGGCGGGTGCAACGAGCCCCGGTGTCCCCGTGGGTGCCACCGGCCCCGGGGGTCTCCGCGGGTGCCCCCGTGGGTGCCTCCCCCTCCCCTCCCGAAGTGGGCGTGGTCAGGGAGGGGGCGTGTCTCCCACCAGCCCCCTCCCACTCCTGCCCCCCCCCCCCCCCCACGGTGGGCCCCCCTACTCCGGCCGCGTCGCCCTTTTAAGAGGGCGGTGGCCGGCGGGCGCGCGCCGGTACCGGGAAGGGCGGGGGGTCGCGAGAGCGCGCGGGGAAGGGGCGGAGCCTCGCGGGCTCCGCTCCCCCCCCGTTTCCCGGTCCTTCCCCCCCCCCCCCCCCCGCCGACCCCGGGGCCGGTCCCGCCCCGCCCCGCCCCGCCCGCCGCCGCCGCCGCTACCGGAAGGGCCCGGCCGGGCCGAGCGCACCCGCCGCCAGCATGAGGTGAGCGGGGAGGGAGCACCGGGACCGGCACCGGGAAAGCGGAACAGGACCGGAACCGGGCGGGAGGGGGGGGGGGTGTCCCGGGGGCGGCGGGTGTCCCGGAACCGGGTGCGGGGTCCGGAACCGAGGCCGGTCCTGGTACCGGGTTGCGGCGTCCGATACCGGGAGGGGACACTGGGACTGCGAAGCGGCTCCGTGACCGGAGCGGGGGGTCCCGGTGTTGGGAACCGGGGGGACGGGGGGGTTGTCGCCTCCCGGGGGACACCGGGAACGGACCCGTCCGAGTCCCCCCCCTCACTCCCCCGCCGTGGGTGCGAGGTGCTGGGGGGGCTCCTGGGGGTCCCCAAGGTGGGGGTCACCCAGCCCCGGTGTCCCCCGGTCCTCAATGTCCCCCGGTCCTCAGTGTCCCCAAGGCGGGGGGTCCCTGAGGCTCCCATTGGGTGTAGGGGGGACAAGGAGGTTCCCAGGGTCACCCTGCCCTAGGGGGTCCCCAAGGTGGGGAGGGGGGGTCACCCCAGGTCACCAGGTCCCCCAGGTGCAGGTGAGCAGGGGGGTCCTGGGGGCCCCTAGGGTCACCGGAGTGGGGGGGTCCCCAGGGTGGGTGTCACCCTGCCCTTAGGGTCCCCAGGGTGGGTGTCACCCGGTCCGTGGGGGGGTCCCCACCCTTGGGTGCCCCCGGCCTCGGCATCCCCGCCGGGCGTCACCCCGGTGGCAGCACCCACGGGTGCTCTTTGCCCTCGGCTTCCTTCCCCGCCCCACGACGGGTGTGTGTGTGTGGGGGGGGCACCCACAGCAGGTGAGGGGGGGACCCACTGCCCCCCCCAGCACCCTGCACCAAAGCACGTGGGGCAGCTCCCACCATTGCCCACCCCAGGGGGCCCAGGCGTCCGGGTGGGATCTTTCCCGCTCCGCACCCCCCAGCACCGCGTTAGGGGAAATAACGGGGTTCGGTGGGGGGGGGGCACCCATGGGTGCAGGCCCGGCCCCACGGCGGCACCAAACCTGCCCTTATTTGGTCACCGCCGGCGCGGCCCCCCCCGCTCCCTCCCCCCGCCATGTCCGGTTACCGGCACCCACAGCCCCCCCCCCCGCCCCATGGAGGGCACCCATGGGTGCGGGGCCGGGCGCTCTCCATGGGGCGGGGTGGGGGGGGCTGTGGGGGGGGTCTGCACAAACCCGGGTTTCGTTTTGTCCCCGTCCCCCCCCCCCGGCCCTTCCTTGCCCAACCCGGATGTCCCAGGTCCTGCCCTAGGGAAGGGGGAGGGGCCGGCTGCGCTCGGACGCCTGGGCCCTCTGCGCACCCTGAGGAAATGGGGGGGGCGGAGCCCGGACGCCTGGGCCCCCTGCTGATAAGGGAAAGGGGAAGGGGGGCAGGGGATGGGGACTGGGTGCTTGCAATGGGGGGGGGGGGGCAGCACCTTGGGGTGTCCCATGCCTGGCTTTGGGGGTCCCCCAAGTCCCAGTGTCCCCCTGTGTCTAGAGGAGGGGGTAACCGATGTCCTGTGGTGACTCCGTGTCCTGGGGTGCCCCCTGCCCAGATTTGGGCGTCCCTCCCATGCCCTGAAGCATTGGGGGTCCCTCGCATCCTGGTGTCCCCCCATGTCTAGAAGTGGGTTGACCTGGTGTCCGGGGGTGACCCTGTGTCCTGGGGTGACCCCATGCCCTAGGGTGCCCTGTGCTTGACTTTAGGGGTGCCCAAACCCCCATGCCCAGGGTGCCCCATGCCCGGGGGTGCCCCATGCCCAGGGTGCCCCATACCCTAGGGTGCCCTGTGCTTGACTTTGGGGGTGCCCCATGACCCAGGGGTGCCCAAACCGCCCCATGCCCGAGGGTGCCCTGTGCTTGACTTTGGGGGTGCCCCATGACCCAGGGCTCCCCAAACCCCCATGCCCAAGGGTGCCCCATGCCCAGGGGTGCCCCATGCCCTAGGGTGCCCTGTGCTTGACTTTGAGGGTGCCCCATGACCCAGAGGTGCCCCAACCCCCCTCACCCAGGGGTGCCCTATGCCCTAGGGTGCCCTATGCGCTAGGGTGCCCTGTGCTTGACTTTGAGGGTGCCCCATGACCCAGGGGTGCCCAAACCCCCACCCAGGGGCGCCCCCATGCCCAGGGTGTCCCATGCTCTAGGATGCCCTATGCTTGACTTTGGGGGTGCCCTATGACCTGGGGGTACCCAAACCCCCCCCCCACCCAAGGGTGTCCCATACCCGAGGGTGCCCTATGCACTAGGGTGCCTTATGCTTGACTTTGGGGGTGCCCTATGACCTGGGGGTGCCCAAATCCCCCCATGCCCAGGGGTGCCCCATGCCCTAGGGTGCCCTGTGCTTGACTTTGGGGGTGCCCCATGCCCAGGGGTGCCCCAACCCCCCTCACCCAGGGGTGCCCCATGCCCAGGGGTGCCCCATACCCTAGGGTGCCCTGTGCTTGACTTTGAGGGTGCCCCATGACCCAGGGGTGCCCAAACCCCCACCCAGGGGCGCCCCCATGCCCAGGGTGTCCCATACCCTAGGGTGCCCTATGCTTGACTTTGGGGGTGCCCTATGACCTGGGGGTGCCCAAATCCCCCCATGCCCAGGGGTCCCTCATGCCCAGGGTGCCCCATGACCCTGGAGTGCCCAAACCCCCCACCCAGAGGTCCCCCATACCCAGGGCGCCCCATTCCAGCTCCCAGGGGGGTTCCCCATTCCCGAGGCGGGGGGAGGAGATTCCCCATTCCCGGGGGGATTCCCGGGGGGATTCCCGGGGCGCCCCGTCGCCCCGGGGGTGTCCCCAGCGCCGCTGCCCCCCCCCGGCAGCGAGACGGCGGTGTGCAGCGCCCGCGCCACCGTGATGCTCTACGACGACGCCAACAAGAAGTGGGTGGCGGCGGGGGCGGGCGCCCAGGCCCCCAGCCGGGTGCAGATCTACCGCAGCGCCGGGAGCCCCCCGGCGTTCCGCGTCGTGGGCCGCAAGATGCAGCCCGACCAGCAGGTGACACCGCCGGGGGGGGGGACACGCGGGGACACGGGCTGGGGACGGCGCGGGGGGCTGCGGGCGCCAAGGGATGGCGGCCCACGGGATGCGGGTGGCACCGTGAGGTGCTGGGGGGACCGAGGGATGGGGACGCTGATGGGACAAGTGGAGCTGGGGACACTGGGGACATTGGTGGCACCACGAGGTGCTGGGGACACCGAGGGACTGGGGATGCTGATGGGACAAGTGGAGTCGGGGACACCAGGGCAGGGCACCCTGGGGACATTGGTGGCAGCACGAGGTGTTGGGGATGCTGATGGGACACGTGGAGCTGGGGACACCAGGGCTGGACACCCTGGGGACATTGGTGGCACCACCAGGCTCTGAGGGGACTGGGGATGCTGATGGGACAAGTGGAGTCGGGGACACTAGGGCTGGGCACCCTGGGGACATTGGTGGCACCACGAGGTGCTGCGGACACCGAGGGACTGGGGACGCTGATGGGACCAGTGGAGCTGGGGACACTGGGGACATTGGTGGCACCACCAGGCTCTGAGGGGACTGGGGATGCTGATGGGACAAGTGGAGTCGGGGACACCAGGGCTGGGCACCCTGGGGACATTGGTGGCACCACGAGGTGTTGGGGACGCTGATGGGGCAAGTGGAGCCGGGGACACCAGGGCTGGGGACACTGGGGACATTGGTGGCACCACCAGGTGCTGGGGACACCTGGGCTGGGGACATTGGTGGCACCATGAGGTGCTGGAGACACTAATGGGACAAGTGGAGCTGGGGACACCAGGGCTGGGCACCCTGGGGACATTGGTGGCACCACAAGGTGTTGGGGACACCAAGGGATGGGACGCTGATGGGACAAGTGGAGCTGGGGACGCTGGGGACATTGGTGGCACCACGAGGTGTTGGGGGCCCTGATGGGACAAGTGGAGATGGGAACACCAGGGCTGGGGACACTGGGGACATTGGAGGCACCGTGAGGTGCTGGGGACACCGAGGGACTGGGGACGCTGATGGGACACCTGGAGCCGGGGACACCAGGGCTGGGGACACTGTCAGGGTGTTTGGGGACACTAAGGGCTGGGCACCCTGGGGATACTGATGGGACCAGGGCCTGGGGACTGGGGCCTTAGGGACATTAGCGAGGCCACAGGGACATCGCTGCACCAAGAGGGACTTGGGGACACCATGAGGACACAGGAGGCAGCACTGAGCACTGGCCACGAAGACACCCGCGGGCACCGATGTCCCCAAGCGAGCCCGTTGGGGTCCCCGATGTCCCCAAGGCTGAGCGGGTCCCCGTTGCCGTCCCCAAGGTTGTCATCAACTGCGCCATCGCCAAGGGGCTCAAGTACAACCAGGCGACGCCGAGTTTCCACCAGTGGCGCGACGGGCGCCACGTCTGGGGCCTCAACTTCGGGTCGCGCGAGGACGCGGCGCTCTTCGCCGCCGCCATGCTGCAGGCGCTGGAGGCGCTGGACGCGGGTGAGCGGGGACGGCGCGGGGGCACCGCTTGGTGGCACTTGGTGGCACTTGGTGGCACTAGCCCTGGATGTCACCTTGGGCGGGCACGAGGTGCCACCTCCTCGGTGGCAGGGTGACCCAAGCCCTGGATGTCACCTTGGGCAGGCATGAGGTGCCACCTCCTCGGTGGACCCAAGCCCTGGATGTCACCTTGGGCGGGCACGAGGTGCCACCTCCTCGGTGGCAGGGTGACCCAAACCCTGGATGTCGCCTTGGGCGGGCACGAGGTGCCACCTCCTCGGTGGACCCAAGCCCTGGATGTCACCTTGGGCGGGCATGAGGTGCCACCTCCTCGGTGGCAGGGTGACCCAAGCCCTGGATGTCGCCTTGGGTGGGCATGAGGTGCCACCTCCTCGGTGGACCCAAGCCCTGGATGTCACCTTGGGCGGGCATGAGGTGCCACCTCCTCGGTGGCAGGGTGACCCAAGCCCTGGATGTCACCTTGGGCGGGCATGAGGTGCCACCTCCTCGGTGGCAGGGTGACCCAAGCCCTGGATGTCACCTTGGGTGGGCATGAGGTGCCACCTCCTCGGTGGACCCAAGCCCTGGATGTCACCTTGGGTGGGCACGAGGTGCCACCTCCTCGGTGGACCCAAGCCCTGGATGAGGGCGCTGAGCTTTGGGTGACATGAGGACGCTGGTGTCTTGGCTGCCGCCTTGCGCCGGGTGGCACTGTGGAGGTGACACCCAAGGGTGGCCCTTGGTGACACCCCCAGCCTGGGGGACATCCCTGGGTGCTGCCCTGACCCCCCCCCCACCCCGTGTCACCCCGCAGGTCCCGCTCAGCCCTGGCCTGTCCCCAACGGCCCCTCCCCGGAGGAGCCCGAGCAGCCGAGGAGGTAGGAGCCCCCCAAGGGACACCCTGGGGTGTCCCCCCCCCGGGGTGGCACCCCACACTGGGGCTTGGGGTGTCTGTGGGTGCCATGGGGGGGGGGGGGTCAGGATGCCCATGGAGGGGGTCATGGGTGCCTGTGGGTGCTGTGGGGCACCCATGGGTGCTGTGGGGCGCCCATGGGTGCTGGGGGGGTCCCGCCGCACTGACCCCTCTCCCCACAGGCCGGAGGAGCCGGAGCGACGCGTGGGCGGCGCAGGTGGGTGCCGGGGGGGGGGTCCTCACCCTCCCCCAAAGAACCCCCAAAAAGGGGGGGCCCGGCATGGGTGACCCCCCCCCCCACACCGAGCTGCTTCCTCCCCCTCCAACAGGTGCCCCGGGGGCCCCCCTGCCCCCCCCCCGGCCCCCCGCCACCCCCAGGGCCCCCCCCGCCGCCAGGACCCCCCCCCACCGCCGCCGCCGCCCCCACCGGGGTCCCGCCGGCCCCCCCGCTGCCCGGCCCCGCTGCCGCCGCCCCCGGGGGGGCGCCCGGGGGGGGCTCCGGCTTCGCCGCCGCCATCGCCGGGGCCAAGCTCAGGAAAGTCGGCAAGGTACCGGGGTGAGGGCGGGGCGGGAATTACCCCTGGGGGGGCAGTATGGGGTGGGGGTGGTGGGCAATGACCCCTTGGGGGGGGGCAAATACAAAAGGGGGGGGGGGGCTGTCCTGTCCTGCGGGGACGATAGGCGGTTTGGGGTGTTTAGTGCCCATTTTGGGGGGGGGACCCCATTTTGGGGGGAGGGAAGCCCACATGGGGGGCAATTCCCATGGGGCAGATGCTGGAGGGGGGGCAACATTGGGAGTGGCGGGTGGCACTGACCCTCTTTCCCTCCTGTCCGTCCCCCGCCCAGCAGGATGAAGCCCCCGGTGCGTCGGCGCCGCCCCCCAAGGGTGACAGCGCCCGCGGGGGGGGCGGGGGGGGCCTCATGGAGGAGATGAGCGCCATGCTGGCCCGACGGTGAGGGGACACCGTGGGGGGGGAGGGGGGGGACATTTGGGGACATCATGATGATAATCACCCCCCCCCCCCACCCAAGGAGGAAAGCCACCCAGCAGGGGGACAAGCCAGCACCAAGAAGAGACGAGGACACCCCCAATGTGAGTGTCCCCCCCCCCCGCCCAATATCATTTTTTGGGTTGCCCCCCCGCAGCCACCCACGTGACCCCCCCCTTCTGCCCCCACCCCGCAGCAGGATGAGGCAGAGCCGGTGGGCGCCCGGAACGCGGGTGAGTGCGGGGGAACTACAATTCCCAGCATGCCCTGCCGCGGCGGCGCAGCGCGGGGGCTGCTGGGAGTTGTAGTCCTGACGGCCGTGGGGGGGTTTTGGGGGGCGGGGGGGGGGTGGTTTTGCCCCCCCTCCCCATCGCTCCGTGTCCTCTCGCCGCAGAGCCCGTGCGCAGGCCCTGGGAGAAGGCCAGCACCACGCTGCCCCGGTGGGTGCGCGGGGCAAAGCGGGGCTGGGAATGGGGGGGATTGGGGGGGTGGGGGGGCAAGGAGGGGGCATTTGGGGTGTCCATGGGGCAAAGAGGGGATCTGGGGGGATGGAGGGGGGTGGGGGCGGGATTTGGGGTGTCCACGCAGGGAGCGGGTTGGAATCTGCTGACACCCCCCCCCCAGGATGAAGTCGGCCATTCCCGTGGCCCCCGCCGAGCCCCCCGGCGACGAGTCGGAGCTGGAGCGCGTCAAACAGGTACTGGGGACACTGGGGGGGACACGGGGGGGGGGGGCATGGGAGGCCGTGTCACCCCCTCACCCCGTGCGTCCCCCCCCGCCGTCCCCGTCCCCGGTAGGAGCTGCTGGAGGAGGTGAGGAGGGAGCTGCAGAAGATGAAGGAGGAGATCATCGAAGGTGGGTGCTGGGGGGCAAGGGGGGGGCAAGGGATGTGG